>NC_090815.1:135405951-135708981 GCF_000390325.3 Nicotiana tomentosiformis | reverse complement strand
TAGTCTAATTTAGTTAATAGTTAATCATAAGTCCTCGTGGGTTCGACATCCGACTTTTAGTCACTTTATTACTTGACGACCGCGTATACTTGCGTGAGTGTGTTTGGTCGCAACAAGTTTTTGGCGCCGTTGCCGGGGACTTAGAAATTTGCTATTTTTCTAGATTAGACATTTTTTTATCTATTCATGTTTTTTTTATTATTTTATTTTAGTTAGTATTTTTTATTTATTTTAGCATGGCATCTTGGAATAAAAATTGTTCGAATGATGGTTATTCTTATTTTGATGATCTTTGTCCATATTGTGGAGGACCCCACTGGTGGAAAAATTGTCAGAATGTTCCCAGGAGCGAGTTGTGCGCACAATCTCAATCCTTTGAGTGGAATATTTATAATATGTGTGGTGGTCAAGATGGCCATTGGGATGGTTGTCCTAATTTTGTTCATCCTTCTCTGAGCCCTTATTATGATCTTTCTAATGATATTTCTGAGTTTGATAGGGGCAATGAAGTGCAGGATATGGAGCCTGATGCATATATTAGGGATATTCTGAGGCAAGTAGCAGAGCAACAGGATGAACTCAAAAAAGATATGAAAAGAATGAGGGCAGCAATCACAAGAATGAAGGCCAATATGGAAGAATTGAATGAAGAGAGCGAGTACCAGCAAGAGAAAATTTTTGAAAAAGAGGAGATTTTGAGCCAAACTTGGCTGGCAGAACAGGCTGAAAAGTTAGAAATATATGAAGCTCAACATGAGGAACTTACTGATGGGATGAGACACTTTATAGAGGGAAGATCTAAACTGGGACAAGGGATCTATAAATTTGTCACTACTATTCACGACTTGCAAGATAAATTAAATGCAAAGGTTGTTGCATCTATCGCCCAACAAAATAGTAATGAGTTGTCAGAAGCTGAAAAGGAGCTTATACGCCAAATTGAGGAGCTAAAAGTGGAGAGCCAATCATTCGAGCATATTTCTGTTGATGATGCCCATGTTGAGAAAAGTACACTAGAGCCATGCGAGGTAGCAGATAATGTTATATTTGAAGACTCTAATGTGTGCACATATGAGGATATAAATAGTAATACAATTCTAAAGTTGGGGCGTGTTGGTCCTCATTCTAAATATTTTTCGACATTGTATTTGGATGATGACATGGAAATCGAGTCATCTAAGCCTTTGGAGGAGTCAATGGAAGAGGAACATGATGCCTATATTTTTGAATTTGTCATGCCAAAAAGCAAAAAATACATTCCTCATCTAAAGGCCGAGAAGTGTAGAGTGAAAAATTTATTACTTGGCCTGGTTATCTTTGTAGCCCCACCACTGGAGCATAGCCGCAAACTGGATGCCATGTTAGGGGCTCAATTCATAAGTTCGAGGTGGAGGCAAAAAGTGGTTCACGTCGTGCCGCTACGTTAAATCAGGCGCTTGTTGGGAGGCAACCCAGCGTTACTGCTTTCTTTTATTTTTGTTTACTTTTTATTTTATTTTATTTTTATTATTTTGTAGTATTTATTTTTGTTTTGTAGGATTATGAGCATAGGAAGCAAAGCCATTAGAAGAGTGCAAAAGCGAGCTAGATGGTGAGGACTAAGTGTGGGGTGCCCACACAAAGGACGATGCCTGGGGGAAGTCTGAGTACCTCGTGAGCCGCTATTGCTTCGGCCTTTGGCCTACCAGGGAGTCTCGTTTACCCTCTTATTATTTATAATGTGCATTGAGGACATTGCAAAATTTTAAGTGTGGGGTGAGGAGATCGTTTGGATAAGTTTCTGTGCTATTTTAGCTTAGTTGTAGTACTCATTCTTAAGTGTAGTAGCTTTTGTGAAGGAAAAAAAAAATGAAAAATTAGAAAAATTGGACTTTTCCCGACGATTGATTAGACTTTTCCCGACGATTGATCTCCTAGACAGTTTTCTTGAGGGATTAAAGTCTAAACAAAAATTCAAAATATGTCTTTTAGCTTTCTTTAGGTAGTAATAATCCCCTGTGGTTTTTCTTTGTGCCTCGATTCTTTTTCATGGGATGTAGTTTGAACCGGGTAGTTTTTTTCTTTTAGAGTAGAGTAGGAATGTAGGGAATAAAAGGAGGAAGAATGATGATGCCTTGTTAAAATGGATAGCATGTTTTGTGGCGCCTATTTCTCATTTTCTTGACTTGTGTTCACTTTGCGCTTAATGCTTAATATCTCGTTGCTCCGTGAATACTTACATTGTTTGAGAGTCGGAATGTGACCGTCCTTAATGAGTCATGTGCCATGTGTGGTAAGGTTTTTGTGTAGTCCATGTAGTGTACTTGTGTCTAGAACTTGCCCAGTATGTGAGTTGAAGCAAAATTTTAGGTGATGCTCGGTTTGAAAAATGATTTTAGGCTTTCTTTGATCTTTTTGAGCTTATTGCTTATTACAAATAAAATCTATCCCTAGTTAACCCTTTTGAGCCTGTAGACCTTTTATTTGGTACCCACATTACAAGCATATACCCTTTTTATTCTTAATTGACATTGTTTTGATCCTTTTACCTCTTAAAGCACTTTAATTGTTAGATGAGCGCTAAAAGAAGTAAGAAGGGACTAAGTGTGGGGTGAGTTTCTGTGCTATTTTAGCTTAGTTGTAGTACTCATTCTTAAGTGTAGTAGCTTTTGTGAAAAAAAAAAAAGAAAAAAAAAAGAAATTTTAAAAAAAAAAACGAAAAAGTAGAAAAATTAGACTTTTCCCGACGATTGATCTCCTAGACAGTTTTCTTGAGGGATTAAAGTCTAAACAAAAATTCAAAATATGTCTTTTAGCTTTCTTTAGGTAGTAATAATCCCCTGTGGTTTTTCTTTGTGCCTCGGTTCTTTTCCATGGGATGTAGTTTGAACCGGGTAGTTTTTTTCTTTTAGAGTAGAGTAGGAATGTAGGGAATAAAAGGAGGAAGAATGATGATGCCTTGTTAAAATGGATAGCATGTTTTGTGGCGCCTATTTCTCATTTTCTTGACTTGTGTTCACTTTGCGCTTAATGCTTAATATCTCGTTGCTCCGTGAATACTTGCATTGTTTGAGAGTCGGAATGTGACCGTCCTTAATGAGTCATGTGCCATGTGTGGTAAGGTTTTTGTGTAGTCCATGTAGTGTACTTGTGTCTAGAACTTGCCCAGTATGTGAGTTGAAGCAAATTTTTAGGTGATGCTCGGTTTGAAAAATGATTTTAGGCTTTCTTTGATCTTTTTGAGCTTATTGCTTATCACAAATAAAATCTATCCCTAGTTAACCCTTTTGAGCCTGTAGACCTTTTATTTGGTACCCACATTACAAGCATATACCCTTTTTATTCTTAATTGACATTGTTTTGATCCTTTTACCTCTTAAAGCACTTTAATTGTTAGATGAGCGCTAAAAGAAGTAAGAAGGGACTAAGTGTGGGGTGACTTTTGAGTGGAACCAATGAAAGAAAGAAGGGTGCACTTATTTTGTAAAATAATACACCACTAGCGGAAAGTGAAAAAAAAAAGAAAGAAAATCTGGAAAAAAAAGAAGAAAGAAAAATATAAATGAATAAATTGTTGTCTTGTTCTTGCTAGTGGGTATGAATTAAAGTAGTGCTTAAAAAAAAGAGGAAATATTGTTTGAAGTGATATTATTGGTGAAATTGAAAGGGTGTTGAAGAATTCGCGCTTAAGTTATTTGATGATGTGTTAAAGTGCTTAGGAGGGTGAGTCACTATTCCTTAAATATATCCTACCCGTCCCTTAGCCCACATTACAACCATGAAAAAAGTCCTAATTGATTTTAGATCGAGCGAGCTTACATTAGTAGAGATTTACATTAAGGGCAAGCCTATGGTACCAACTACATGCATGTGACTTCTTTTGTGAGAGTGAGCGATTTTCTTTGTGAGCATGAGATTCGAATGTGTGGATTGATTCTACTCTCTCTGCTTTTGTTGTGAGGGCACATGGTTTCACGAGGGATAGGTAACGTTATTAGACTTCT
This sequence comes from Nicotiana tomentosiformis, assembly GCF_000390325.3. Classification (NCBI taxonomy): domain Eukaryota; kingdom Viridiplantae; phylum Streptophyta; class Magnoliopsida; order Solanales; family Solanaceae; genus Nicotiana; species Nicotiana tomentosiformis. Next base: position 135,704,998 of record NC_090815.1, on the reverse strand, counting down.
CTATGATGTTGGTTGTTCAAGCCATGAGTGCATAGTGACATTGAGTCGGTTTTTGAGGTTAGGATTGTTGTGAGCATGTTGTCTTTGTTCGAATATTTTTAAAAGAATGGCTTAAGTAAAGCGAAGGGTATGTGATGCATAGCCTAGAGCCTAATTGTTGCAAATAACCACGGTCAGAGGTGCAGTGTGCTTTGAATGATAAGAGCTCAATTTTGTTTCGTCTACTATAGGATGGTTTGTTCGAGGACGAACAAAGGTTTAAGTGTGGGGTAGTGATGTTTGGCATATTTCGATATGTGTTGATGTTACTTTGCCCATGTTTTAACCACTTTTTGATGTTATTTAATCTTTAAAACACCCAACATGGTGTAATTATTGGTTTGATGACTAATTAAGTTATGTGTGACGATTTAAGGTGTTCGGAGTGCAAAATATGAAGAAAAGGTGGTTTAGCCAGAGGAAGAAGGGTTGGATGCGTCGCATCCAACCTAGGAAAACATCATCCTGCATGCAACCTTAGCAGTGAAGTTGGGCCATAGCGTCCGCCATCGCGTGCGAAACTGGGAAGTAGAAGAGAAGGCTGGATGCGTCGCGTCCGCCATCGCGTGCAAAGCTGAGAAATAGAGGACAAGGTGGATGCGTCGCATCCACCTTCGCAGGCAAAAATTGAAATGGAGGACAAGGTGGATGCGTCGCATCCACCTTAGCATCAATCCCTGAAGCCGAATTGGACTAGGAATAGGAGAGCTTTGGCCCACGACTTTTGTACGCAATATATAAGCTAAAAACGCCTCTTTTAGGTTATCTAACATATTGGGAAGGGGGAAAAAGCCACGAAAAAGCTGTGGAGGCCGGAATTCATCAAGTTTCATCTTTCTCCCACCAAACTTAGTAATTTTTATGTTTCTTTGTATGATTTGTTGTTTGGCTACCATGTCTATGTGGAGTTAAACTTCACGTTCTAGGGTTGTGGTTCTTTCATGACTATTGTTATTCGGATATTGATTTTGACTTCTTGATTTATCATATTAGTTTATTTATTCAATCTTGCACTTAATTATTTAATTGCTTGATCACCAATTGAATATTATCTACGAATCTAGAATTGAACTCGAAAGTGGGAATTCTATATTGCATACAGGATTGAGTAGGGCAAGTTCTTGAACTCGGGCATCGGGGAACGGATTCGTGGTTAGGATAGACATATACCTAATTGCCTTGCTTGGTTGATTTACAGGATTTATAAATGCGTTCTTGTTGATTCTAACTCCATAGACATATAGGCATTAGGTTAGCTTGAATAGGCGAGTAAGAACTCGACAGATTCTTATGAGCAATATTAACCCTGTCAACCAATAAGCTAGATAAATTAGTCTGTCAATTCAATTGAAGAATACAATAGAATTGTTAGATAGCCCATAACCCTAGATCGTTTTCATTACATTGATATCATAAAAATCCGATCTTTCTCTGTTCAAAGTTCATTATTTATATTTTTTTATTTAATTAGTTTAGAATCAAATATTTTTAGGTTTAATTCTTGTTTAGATAATTAGGATAGTCTAATTTAGTTAATAGTTAATCATAAGTCCTCGTGGGTTCGACATCCGACTTTTAGTCACTTTATTACTTGACGACCGCGTATACTTGCGTGAGTGTGTTTGGTCGCAACAAGTTTTTGGCGCCGTTGCCGGGGACTTAGAAATTAGCTACGTGACTAAGTTAAGCTTTTATTAGATATTAATTTCTGATGGAGTATGAGTGACTGAATGATAGTTACAAAAACTTCCCTTTCGTATATCAGCCTAGATCTGGAATTTTGCCAATTTTGTAAAGCCGAAGTGTCTATTATTAGCTATAGTTGAAGGAATAAGCACGAGGAGTATGCTTTTGTCTTTACAGCCACGGCTGCCAATGGTGAACAAAGCTAATTTGACTGAGTTACATGCATGAGGAATAAGATATGACTGCTTACGTGTTCATTGTTTGGCTATCTAACTATTTTTTTATATAAAAAAAATCTCTCCCAATTTAGGAGCATGTTCCCACGACCTAACGGTTAGAGTTGCTTTACCAACTGAGCAAGTCTCACTTGTCTTTGGCTATCTAACTAGTGAACACCTTAAAGCTATTTGTTGGTGCTTGAAATTTTGCTTGCTTATGAATTGTTTGTGACACAGGTCTTTCGATATCGAATGAGGGCACTAAAGATGAGTTGAACTGGCTTGTTGCTAGACCATTCTTTGATACCATTTCTGGTCAATGGCTCGTAAAGGAAACCGACAGAAGTATAGAAAAGGAGTTTCAGTTTCTGGATCTGGATTGGAAAATGAGAATGAAAACAGTAGTCTGACTGAGGCAGAGGGCAAAAATGCAGAACCTTTTAATGGTAATCTTTCCGGCATATCTCTAACAGAGAGCTTCGACAATACACATGAAAGTGAAGGCAAGAAAAGCGAGCACAAATCTAGAAGATCACTTAAAAAGGAAAAGGAAGATATTGATACATTGTCAACTGCAGAGGAAATAGGGCCTGAAGAAGGCAGTGGTGCAGGAATTTTCCAAAGTCAAAAAAGTAGAGGGGTGGCTCCCGAGTCAAGAGAAGGTGGTGAGACGTCTCCGCACACTAGTCACCGCTCAGACAATTCAAAGGGAAGTTTTGGCCAGTTCGGAACAGGATTAGATAGAGACAATATATTAGAAAATTTTAAAGTGTCTATTATCGTATTTTTTAGGAACTTGATGACATTGGCTCTGTCTGTCTCAAAGGCATCAATTCAGTGGTTAGAGAGGTGGAAACCTTCCCTTGACCCTTTAAGGAGCAATTTACTAATTGCGAGTAAGCACGTTCAAGAAAAGGTTCAGCATGCATACCCTATAGTGGTTCGGTGGATCATGCACAATTATCAATGCAACTGGGTATGTTCAAGAAAGGGTTCAGCATGCATATACTATAGTTGTTAGGTGGATCATGCATTTTGGAAATATAATTTTGGGAGGTTTAAGTTGAAAGAGTTGACCGTAGTTTGACTTTTGTGTAGATGACACTGGAATGGAGTTTTGACGGTACCAATACTTTATTTCTTGATGAGCTAATTTAATCTGTGAAATTGTGGCCATCACTTTTAATAACATCGGCCACCGCCTTACAACTCAAGGCATCGACCGCCACATTGGCCTTTCCGGGATGATATAGAATGGTGATATCATAGTCCTTAAGCAACTCTAACCATCTCTGCTAATGCAAGTTAAGATCCTTCTGTTTGAATAGATGTTGTAGACTCCGGTGGTTAGTATAGACCTCACAAGGGATACCATACAAATAGTACCGCCAAATCTTCAAGGCATGAACAATAGATGCTAACTCAAGGTCGTGGACATGATAGTTCTTCTCATGCACCTTCAGCTGTCTAGATACGTAGGCAATCACCCTACCGTCCTGCATCAACATCGCGCCGAGGCCAACACGCAACACATCACAGTACACAGTGTAAAACCCCGAAACCGTAGGCAACACCAATAGTGGGGCCATAGTCAATGCAGTCTTGAGCTTTTGAAAGCTCTCCTCACACTCCTCGGTCCACCTGAATGGAGCACCCTTCTGGGTCAATCGGGTCATAGAGCAGCAATAGATGAGAAACCCTCTACGAATCGACGGTAATACCCTGCCAAACCAAGAAAACTCCGAATCTCAGTAGCTGAATATGGTCAGGGCCAACTCTGCACTGCTTCAATCTTCTTCGGATCCACCTTGGTTCCCTCACTTGACACTACATGACCCAAAAATGCCATTGTCAAGCCAGAATTCACACTTTGAAAATTTTGCATACAACTTCTTTTCTATCAAGGTGTGGAACACGGTTCTCAGGTACTGCTCATGTTCCTCCCGGCTCTGGGAGTACACCAAGATGTCGTTAATAAACACAATGCTGAATGAGTCAAGATAGGGCTGGAATACACTGTTCATCAAGTGCATGAATGTTGCTGGGGCGATGGTCAGCCCAAATGACATTACAAGGAACTCGTAATGACCATACCGAGTCCTGAAGGCAGTCTTTAGAATATCCGGCTCCCGAATCTTTAATTGATGATAGCCTGATCGCAAATCAGTCTTTGAGAACACTCTGGCACCATGTAGCTGATCAAATAGGTCATCAATGCGTGGCAATTGATACCTGTTCTTCACTGTAACCTTGTTCAACTGTCGATAATCAATACACCTGCGCATCGAACCATCCTTCTTCTTTATAAACAAGATCGTAGCACCCCATGGTGATACACCAGGCCGAATGAAACCCTTATCAAGCAACTCTTGCAACTGCTTCTTTAACTCCTTCAACTTTGATAGGGCCATACGATATAGTGGAATAGAAATTGGCTGAGTGCCCGACAACAAGTCAATACCAAAATCGATATCCCTATCGGGCAGCATGCCCGGAAGATCCACCGAAAATATATCTGGATAATCTCTCGCTATCGGAACTAACTCAACGGTAGGAGTATCAACACTGACATCCCTCATAAAGGCTAGATATGCCTCACGTCCCTTTCCGACCATCCACGGTGCCTTAAGGAAAGACACCACGTTGCTAGGAACATAGTCCAAAGTACCCCTTCACTCCAACCGCGGCAAACCTGGCATAGCAAAGTCACAGTCTTAGCGTGACAATCAAGAATATTATGATAGGGCGACAAACAGTCCATACCCAAGATAACATCAAAATACCATACTGATCAACAATAGGTCGGCTCTGGTCTCAAAGCCACCAAAATAACTAAACACGACCGATACACACAGTCAACAATAATTGAATCTCCTATAGGCGTGGACACATAGATATGAGAACTCAAAGAAGCACGAGATACACCCACATATGGAGCAAAGTAAGATGATACATAGGAATAAGTCGAGCATGGATCAAATAAGACTGATGCATCTCTATGATAAACCAGAACAATACCTGTGATAATTGAGTCGGATGCAACCGCCTCTATCCTAGTAGGAAGAGCATAACATCTGGCATGGCCTCCTCATCTAGGGAACCTCTACCCGCCCGGCCTTCACCTCTAGTTGGATGTGCACTTGGAGTGGCAATTGGTGCGGTAACCACGACCTGAGAAGCCTAAGGACCTTGTAGAAAACGTGGGGCCTGAGTAGTCTATGGAGATGCACCCCTCCTGAGTCTAGGGCAGTCCCTCACCATATGATAAGTGTCACCACACTCAAAACAAGCTCTCGGAGGATGTGGCTACTGGAACTGGCTCGGGCCTGGTCGGCTGGACTGACCGCTGAAAGCACCCCGTGCAGGAGGTGCACTAGATAATGATGGTGCATAATGGGCGACCTGAGACCTGGGAATGACTGGAATACCGCTGGAAGCTGGAACTGCTAAATGAACAGGATGGCTCATATAGCCTCTACCATGACGGGATGCAACTGGGGCACGGGCACCACTATATGTGCTAGAATCGCGAGGCCTCTTGGCCTCCCTCTCCCCTCTCTCTCTCTCTCGGGACCACATACCCTCAAATCTCCGAGTGATCTCCACAGCCTGTTGGTACGGGATGTCAGTCTCCAACTCTCGAGCCATGTTGAATCTAATACCAGGGTTGAGCCTCTCGACAAATCGACGAACTCGCTCTTTGACAGTGGAGATTAATGTAGGTGCATGCCTGGACAACTCACTAAACCGGACTGCATACTATGTGTGATGACCCAAAAGGTCATATTTAAATTTAATAATTATTTCTGTATTTTGAGACTTCAAATGGCACTATTCATCATTCGTCAACTTGCGTGCATAGTTAGTATAATTTTCTGAAAAGTTTTTATGTGAAAAATTGATAAAAATGTGAAATAGAGTCTTAAACTCAATTAAGTTGACTTTGGTCTACATTTTTAACAAAAAGACCCGGATCAGTGTTTTGTCAGTTCCGATAGGTCCGTCTCGTGATTTGGGACTTGGACGTATGCCCGGAATTTAATTTGGAGGTCCCTAGCTCAAGTTATGACCATTTAACGAAAACTAGAAATTTAAAGGCTAAAGATTTTCAAGTTTGACCATGGAGTTTACTTTTTGATATCGGGGCCGGAATCCAATTCTGGAAATTGGAATAACTCCGTTATATCATTTATGACTTGTGTGCTAAATTTAAAGTCATTTCGGATTCATTTAACATGTTTCGGCACAAGATTTGTAAATTGAAAAGTTTGAAACTTAAAAGTTCGAATCGAGGTGTGAATTGTAGTTTCAGCGTTGTTTGATGTGATATGAGACCCCGAGTAAGTCCATATTATGTTATGGGACTTGTTGGTATATTCGGACGGGGTCCCGAGTACCCCGAGTGTGATTCGAATCGAAATCGGAATAAAAATTGGACTTAAGCAAAATCTGGAATTTTGCTGCTTCTGGTGCCTTCGCTTCTGCGAAGCCTTGGCAGCAGAAGCGGCTCCGCAGAGGCGAGCAATCCCTTATAGAAGCGGCCTGGGTAAGTTTGGCAAAGAGCCGCAGGTGCGGGAACCCGAACGCACCCGCGCGTCCGCAAAAGTGGACCCTTCAATCACAGAAGCAGAAGGCAGCGCAGATGCGCATTTGCTTCCGCAGAAGCGAGACCGCAGGCGTGGTCAAGTCCACCGCAAAAACGAAAATCCTTGGGCAGTGTATAAATCGAATAGTCCGAAGTTTTTCTCATTTTTAGATATTTCAAGCACGAATTTAGGCGATTTCAAAAGGATTTTTCACGACTTTGAATTGGGTAAGTGTTCTATAACTAAAAGTGATTATATTTCATAAATCTATGTCTACATTCATCATTTATTTCAGATTTAGATGGAAGAAATTGAAATTTTTGTAAAACTTTCCAAAAATAAAATATTAAGATTTGAAGGTCTATTTGACATTAAAATTTGATAATTTTTGGATGGTTGGACTCGTCTTGGAATGAGTGTTCGGATTTCGTAAGTTTTTTCGAGATTCGAGACGTGGGACCCACTAATATTTTTAAGCTGAATTTCGGATTTTAATCCGAAAAATTAGTAAATTCATATGGAATTAATTCCTACGATTTGTATTGAGTATATTAAATTATTTATGACTAGATTTGAGGATTTCAGACACGAATTCGTGAGACAAAGGTTTATTGGATTCTTGAATTTGGTTGCAAAGCGAGGTAAGTGTCGTGGTTAACCTTGACTTGAGGGAGTATGACTTATTTGTCTATTTGCTATGTGATTTAATGTGCGGGTTCAATGTATATGTGAGGTGACGAGTACTTATGCGTTGTGGTTGAGTCAAAGCATGCAGGTGGAATTTGTTTATTATGAATAATTATCTATTTAATTAAGATATTCCTGTTTAAGTTTATTATTGATTATTTGATCGTTATTCGTGAAGTTATTATTCATTTAATTATTGTTAAATATTTTGGAAGGTGAAGTCGGTATTCTGATATTGAATAGATTTATAAGTGCATATCCTCGCATTTAAATACTCTTACCAAATTTATATTATTATTTTCATTGTAAGAAAGAGTGTAAAAGAACGAAGGGTGATGCTGTGCCATTTTCATTATTTATAATATCATTATCATGGTAAGGACGAGTGTAAAAGTACGAAGGGTGTTGTTATGCCATTGGTGAGTGTAAAAGCACGAAGGGTGATGCCGTGTCATTTTCAGAGAGTGTAAAAGCACGAAGGGTGATGCCGTGTTAAATGAGAGTAAAAGCACGAAGGGTGGTGCCGTAATATTTTTATATCATCAGTTGCTCATTTTATTGTTGAGGAATTATTTGGCTGCTAAGTGATAATTCTCCTGCTGAAATTATTATATCAACCCCCTTTGCATGTTCCCTCCCAAATTTATAAAGCGTTATTTATTGTTGCTTCGTATTTGTATATACTTTTACATGTTATTTACGTACGTGTCCTGTCATAGCCTCGTCACTACTTCGTCGAGGTTAGGCTCGACACTTACGGAGTACATGGGGTCGGTTGTACTCATACTACACTCTGCACTTCTTGTACAGATTTTGGAGTTGGTCCCAGTAGCGTACCATAGACGTGCTCGGATTCAACTACTTAGAAGAGACTTGAGGTATAACTGCACAGCGTTCGCAATTCTGAAGTCCCCTTCTATCTTATCTCAGCTATGTATTATCTTTCAAACAACTTGAATTTTATTCATACCTTTATTAGTATTATTCTAGTAGATCGTGCACTTGTGACACCAGATTCGGGGATGTATTTTGGTAATTCGGTATTTATGGCCTTCAATACTTTATTTCAGTAATTGACATCAATTTAATTAAATTTGCTTTAAAATAGTTAAGATTATTTTAACGTTGGCTTGCCTAGCAAGTGAAATGTTTGGCGCCATCACGATCCTGAAGGTGTGGATTTTGGATCGTGATAGTTGGTATCAGAGCACTAGGTTACTTAGGTCTCACGAGTCACGAGCATGCTTAGTAGAATCTTAAAGATCGGTACGGAGACGTCTGTACTTATCTTTCAGAGGCTATGACGTTTAGGAACAATATCACTTTTTTTTAATCTGTCGTGCGATCTTATTCTCTCATCGATGATTGAACCATTCTATTCTTATTCTCTCACAGATGGTGAGAACACGTAATACATCTACCGATGGACAGGGAACAGTGCCCCCGGTGGCAGCTATGACCAGGGGTAGAGGTCGGGGCCAAGGTCGTGCTAGAGGCCGAGGCAGAGGTAAAGGTAGAGGTAGAGCTCAGTCTAGAGCTCGATCAGCAACACCTGTTGTAGAACCTCAGGTGGATCTTCAGGAGGAGGTTCCCGTTGAGACTGTACCAGTTGGACCAGTTTAGGCCGCGGAAGGATTCATAGCTACTCCACTGCTTCAGGATGCCCTAGTCCGTTTGGTGAGTCTTATGGAGGGCGTGGCCCAGAATGGTACGTTTCCAGTGGCACCAGCCGTCTCACAGGCTGGGGGAGGAGCACAAACTCCCACTACTCCCGCTCCGGAGAAGATGGCTCCCCAGTATCAAGCTCCAGCAGCCCCGCCAGTTGGGGTAGTTCAGCTAGTTGCTGCGGCACAGGCCGGTGATAGGGCCGCCATGTGTTCTGAGGCCTTATTGAGACTGGATAAATTTACTAAGCTCTTTCTAGTTCACTTCAGTGGTACACCTTCTGAGGACCCACATGATTATCTTGACCGCTGCCATGAGGTGCTACGGAGCATGGGTATAGTTGAGACTAATGGGGTCAATTTTGATGTATTTCAGATGACGGGTTTCGCCAAGAGGTGGTGGATAGATTTTATGAAGACCAGACAAGCTGGGTCGCCTACACTGACTTGGGAACAGTTCTCACGGCTATTTCTAGAGAAGTTCCTCCCTATCACATTGAGAGAGGATTTCTGCAGGCAGTTTGAACGTCTCCAGTAGGGCAGTATGACTGTTACTCAGTACGAGACCCGTTTTGTGGATCTAGCCCATCATACTCTCCTTTTACTTCCTACCGAGGGAGAGAGAGTGAGAGGTTTATTGAGTGACTTACTCACCCTATTAGGCTTCAGATGGCCAAGGAGACCGGAGGTGAGATATCTTTTCAGGTGGCTGGTAATGTTGCTAGGAGGATCGAGATGGTTCTTGCACAGGAGAGAAGGCAGGGGTCTGATAAGAGGCCTCGTCAGTTCAGTAGGTTAAGTGGTGCCTCGTCTGGAGGCAGGGGTAATTTTGGTAGGGGTCATCCTCCCAGGCTATTTCATTCAGCACTCCAGGCATCCTACAGTGCACCACCAACTCCTATCAGTGCACCTCCGATCCAGAGTTTTAAGGGTGGTTACTCAGGTTGACAGGGACAATTTAAGGGTCAGAAGTCACATCAGATAAGGTCCTATTATATTTGTGGTGATCCGAGGCACATTGTTAGATTCTTCCCTAGGTCTCAAAGAAACATGCAACAACAGGGTTCTCGTGCTATAATTCCAGCACCAGTTGCTTCACCGCCTGCTCAGCCAGCTAGAGGTAGGGGTCAGGCAGCTAGAGGTAGAGGTTAGACCATTAGAAGTGGAGGTCAGGACGTTAGAGGTAGAGGCCAGCCAGTTGGAGGCCGTTCCAGGAACGCAGTTCAGAGTGGTGGGGCCCAACCCCGATTTTATGCTTTTTTAGCTAGGCGTGAGACTGAGTCATCCGATACCATGATTACAGGTATTATTCCAGTTTGCGATAGAGATGCTTCAGTTCTATTTGATCCAGGATCTACTTATTCCTATGTGTCCTCTTATTTTGCTTCATATCTGGTGATGCCTCGTGATTCTCTGAGTGCTCCTATGTGTGTGTCCACTCCGGTGGGAGATTCTATCATGGTAGATCATGTCTATCGTTCGTGTGTGGTTACTATCGGGAGTCTTGAGACTAGTGTGGATCTTCTACTTCTTGATATGGTAGATTTTGATGTCATCTTAGGTATGGATTGGCTGTCACCTTATCGTGCCATATTGGATTGTCATGCCAAGACGATGACCCTTGCCATGTCGGGGTTACCTCGATTAGAGTGGAAAGGAACTCCTGATCAATCTATCAGCAGGATTATTTCTTATATGAAGGCTCGATGTATGGTCGAGAAGGGGTCTCTTGCCTATTTGGCTTATATTCGCGATCCCAGTGCGAATGTTCCTTCTATGGACTTAGTACCAGTTGATCGTGAATTTCCAGAAGTATTTCCTACAGATTTTTCGGGGATGCCACCCAATAGAGATATAGATTTCTGTATTGATTTGGCTCGGGGCACTCAGCCCATTTCTATTCCACTATACCGTATGGCCCCGGGGGAACTGAAAAAACTGAAGGAGCAGTTACAAGACTTGCTTGATCAGGGATTTATTAGACCTTGTGTCTCGCCTTGGGGTGCACCAGTGTTATTTGTAAAGAAGAAATATGGTTCAATGCAAATGTGTATAGATTATCGGCAGTTGAACAAGGCTACCATCAAGAACAAGTATCCATTGCCAAGAATTGATGATTTATTCAATCAGCTTCAGGGTGCCAATGTGTTTTCAAAGATTGACTTGAGGTCTGGTTACCATCAATTGAAGATTAAGGCATCTAATGTCCCTAAGACATCTTTTCGGACTCGGTATGGGCATTACGAATTCCTAGTGATGTCATTTGGGCTAACAAATGCCCCAGCAACATTTATGGATTTGATGAATCGGGTGTTCAAGCCCTATTTGGATTATTTTGTGGTTGTATTCATTGATGATATCTTGATTTACTCTAGCAGTCAAGAGGAGCATGAGCAGCATCTTCGGAGTGTGCTTTAGACTTTGAAGAATAATCAGTTATATGCCAAATTTTCAAAATGTGAATTTTGGTTAGATCTAGTTGCCTTTTTGGGGCATGTAGTATCGACAAAAGGCATAAAAGTGGATCTTAAGAAGTGTAAGGTTGTTCAGAATTGGCCTAGACGTACTTCAGTTACAGAGATCTGGAGTTTCCTGTGTTTGGAAGGTTATTATCGCCGGTTCATGGAATGGTTTTTATCTATAACAAGCCCATTGATTAGACTGACCCAGAAAGGTATTCCATTTGGATGGTCAGACGAGTATGAGTTGATCTTTCAGAAGCTCAAGACTGCTTTGACTACGGCGCCAGTGTTGGTATTACCCACAGGTTCAGGATTTTATACGGTGTATTATGATGCATCTCGAGTTGGTCTTGGTGCAATACTGATGCAAGATGGTAGGGTGGTTGCATATGCGTCGCGACATTTGAAAGTTCATGACAAGAATTATCCTGTTCATGACTTAGAATTGGCAGCCAATGTCCATGCTTTGAAGATTTTGAGGCATTACCTTTACGGTGTCTCGTGTGAGGTATTTACTGATCATCGTAACCTATAGTATCTGTTCAGGAAAAAAAGATCTCAATTTGAGGCAGAGAAGATGGTTGGAGTTGTTGAAAGATTATGATATCACTATTTTGTATCACCCTGGAAAGGCCAATGTGGTGACTGATGCTTTGAGCAGAAAGGATGTGAGTATGGGAAGTCTTGTGTATATTTCGGTTGGTGAGAGACCGTTAGTTGCATATGTTCAGACTTTAGATAATCCGTTCGTGAGGTTATATATTTCATAACCCAAGTCGGTTTCTAGCTTGCACAATCGCTCGGTCTTATTTATATGAGCGCATCAAAGAGCGGCAGTATGATGATCCTCATTTACTTGTCCTTAAGGACACAGTACGGAATGGGGATGCCAAACAGGTTGCTGTGGGGGAAGCTAGAGTTCTACGAATACAGGGTCATATTTTTGTGCCTAATGTGGATAGGCTTCATGAATTAATTCTGGAAGAAGCCCACAGTTCCGGGTATTCTATTTATCCAGGTGCCGCCAAAATGTATCAAGATTTGTGGCAACATTATTGGTGGAGGAGAATGAAGAAGGATATAGTTGCATATATAGCTTGGTGTCTGAATTGTTAGCAAGTTAAGTACGAGCATCAGAGACCTGGTGGTTTACTTCAGAAGTTAGAAATTCCTAAGTGGAAGTGGGAGCGTATCACTATGGATTTTGTTGTTGGACTTCCACGGACTCAGAGAAAATTTGATGTAGTGTGGGTCATTGTGGACAGGTTGACCAAGTCAGCACTTTTCATTCCAGTGGCAGTTACCTATTCTTCAGAGCGGTTATCTGAAATTTACATTCATGAGATTGTCCGCCTTCACGGTGTGCCCGTGTCTATCATTTCTGATCGAAGTACGCAGTTCACTTCGCACTTCTAGAGGGCCGTATAACATGAGTTAGGCATGCGGGTTGAGTTAAGTACAACATTTCATCCATAGACAGACGGACAGTCAGAACGCACTATTCAGATATTGAAAGATATGCTTCGTGCTTGTGTTATAGACTTTGGAGGTTCTTGGGATCAATTCTTGCCACTTGCGGAGTTTGACTATAATAATAGCTACCAATCGAGCATTCAGATGGCTCCGTATGAAGTATTGTACGGGAGGCGATGTCGTTCGTTAGTTGGCTAGTTTGAATTGGGAGAGGCTCGGTTGTTGGGTACCGATTTGTTACAGGATGCCTTGTATATGGTCAAAATTATTTAGGATCGACTTCGCATAGCTCAGTCTAGGCAAAAGGGTTATGCCGACCGTAAGGTTCGTGATATTGCATTCATGGTTGGACAAAGAGTATTGCTTCGGGTTTCACCTATGAAAGGTGTAATGAGGTTTGGAAAGAGGGGCAAGTTGAACCCTAGGTATATAGAACCCATCGAAATTCTTGAAAGGGTGGGCGAAGTAGCCTACAGAATTGCATTACCACCTAGTTTATCAACGGTTCATCCGGTGTTCCATGTGTCTATGCTCCAAAAATATCATGGTAACCCATCCCATGTGTTAGATTTCAGCTCAGTCCAATTGGACAAAGACTTGACTTATGAAGAGGAGCCAGTAACTATTCTAGCTCAGCAGGTCCAACAGTTGAGGTCTAAGAGTTATCCTTCAGTTCGGGTGCAATGGAGAGGTCAATCAATTAAGACAGCTACCTGGGAGTCTGACTCGGACATGTGGAGTAAATATCCACACCTTTTTACCATCTCAGGTACTTTTTATAATGCCGTTCGAGGACGAACGTTTGTTTTAGAAGTGGAGAATGTGATGACCCAAAAGGTTATTTTAAAATTTAATAATTATTTATGTGTTCTGAAACCTTAAATGGCACTATTCATCATTCCTCGACTTGCGTGTGCAGCCTGTATAATTTTCCGGAAAGTTTTAATGTGAAAAATTGATAAAAATGTGAAATAAAGTCTTAAAACTCAATTAAGTTGACTTTGGTCAACGTTTTTAGTAAACAGACCCAGATTAGTTTTTGACAGTTCTGGTAGGTCCGTCTCGTGATTTGGGACTTGGGCTTATGCCCGGAATATAATTTGGAGGTCCCTAGCTCAAGTTATGACCATTTAATGGAAACTAGAAATTTAAAGGCTAAAGATTTTCAAGTCTGACCACGGAGTTGACTTTTTGATATCGGGGCCGGAATCTAATTCTGTAAATTAAAATAGCTTTGTTATGTTATTTATGACTTGTGTATCAAATTTGAAGTCATTCTGGATTCATTTAACATGTTTCGGCACAAGATTTGTAAATTGAAGAGTTAGAAACTCAAAAGTTTGAATCGAGGTGTGAATTGTAATTTCAGCTTTGTTTGACGTGATATGAGACCTCGAGTAAGTCTGTATTATATTATGGGACTTATTGATATATTTGGACGGGGTCCCGAGTACCCCGAGTGTGATTCGAATCGAAATCGAAACAAAAATTAGACTTAAGCAAAATCTAGAATTTTGCTTCTTCTGGTGCCTTCACTTCTGCGAAGCCTTGGCCGCAGAAGCGAGAAATCCCTCGCAGAAGCGACCTGGGCAAAGAGCCGCATGTGAGGGAACCCGAACGCACCCGCGCGTCGCAGAAGCGGACCCTTCGATCGCAGAAGCGGAAGGCCGCATAGATGTGCATTTGCTTAAGCAAAAGCGAGACCGCAGGCGCGGTCAAGTCCACCACAAAAGCGAAAATCCCTGGGCAGTGTATAAATCGAAGAGTCCGAGATTTTTCTTATTTTTAGACATTTCAAGCACGGATTTATGTGATTTTAAATGGTTTTTTTACGACTTTGAATTGGGTAAGTGTTCTATAACCAAAAGTAATTATATTTCATAAATCCATGTCTATATTCATCATTTATTTCGGATTTAGATGTAAAAAATTGGAATTTTTGTAAAACATTCCAAAAACGAAATATTAAGATTTGAAGGTCCATTTGACATCGAAATTTGGTAATTTTTATATGGTTGGACTCGTCTCGGAATGGGTGTTCGGATTTTGTAAGTTTTTCCGAGATTTGAGACGTGGGCTCCAGTGATGATTTTTGAGATGAATTTCGGATTTTAATCCAAAAAATTAGTAAATTCATATGGAATTAATTCCTACGATTTGTATTGAGTATATTGAATTGTTTATGACTAGATTTGAGGGTTTCAGACAGGAATTCGCGAGGCAAAGGTTTATTGGATTCTTGAATTTGGTTGCAAAGCGAGGTAAGTATCGTGGTTAACCTTGACTTGAGGGAGTAGGACTTATTTATCTATTTGCTACGTGATTTAATGTGCGGGTACAACATATATGTGAGGTGACGAGTACTTATGCATTGTGGTTGAGTCAACGCATGCAGGTGGAATTTGTTTATTATGAATAACTGCCTATTTAATTAAGATATTCATGTTTAAGTTTATTATTGATTATTTGATCATTATTCGTGAAATTATTATTCATTTAATCATTGTTGAATATTTTGGAAGGTGAAGTCGGTATTCTGGTATTGAATTGATTGATAAGTGCATATCCTCGCATTTAAATACTCTTCCCAAATTTATATTATTATTTTCATGGTAAGGAAAAGTGTAAAAGTACGAAGGGTGATCCCGTACCATTTTCACTATCTATAATATCATTATCATGGTAAGGACAAGTGTAAACGCACGAAGGGTGTTGCCGTGACAATGGTGAGTGTAAAAGCACGAAGGGTGATACCGTGTCATTTTCAGAGAGTGTAAAAGCACGAAGGGTGATGCCGTTTCATTTTCAGAGAGTGTAAAAGCACGAAGAGTGATGGCGTGCTATTTTCATATCATCAGTTGCTCATTTTATTGTTGAGGAATTATTTGGCTACTAAGTGATAATTCTCCTACTGAAATTATTATATCATCCCCCTTCGCATGTTCCATCCCAAATTTATAAAGTGTTATTTATTGTTTTATTGTTGCTTCGTATTTGTATATACTTGTATAGGTTGTTTACGTACGTGTCCTGTCATAGCCTCGTCACTACTTTGTCGAGGTTAGACTCGACACTTACGGAGTACATGGGATCGGTTGTACTCATACTACACTCTGCACTTCTTGTGCAGATTTTGGAGTTGGTCCTAGTAGCGTACCATAGACGTGCTCGAATTCAGCTACTCAGAGGAGATTAGAGGTATAACTGCACAACGTTCGCAGTTCTGAATTCCCCTCCTATCTTATCTCAGCTATGTATTATCTTTCAAACAGCTTAAATTTTATTCAGACCTTTATTCATATTATTCTAGTAGCTCGTGCACTTGTGACACTAGATTCAGGGATGTATTTTGATAATTCGGTATTTATGGCCTTCCGCACTTTATTTCAGTAATTGACTTCTATTTAATTAAATTTGCTTTAAAATAGTTAAGATTATTTTAACGTTGGCTTGCGTAGCAAGTGAAATGTTAGATTCCATCACGATCCTGAAGGTGGAAATTTTGGGTCGTGACACTATGATACGATCATAGCTGTCACGACCCAACTGGAGGGTCATGACTAGCACCCGGGCCATACTTGCCGAGCACCAACGTACATTTTATCTAACCTTCCTTATTATCTTTAAGGGCCGACAAGATCAATATAAATAGTAGACATGGATCATGAACATCCAATAATGAAAGATAATGTCATGAACATACATAACATGGGACGACAAGACTGTCAAGAAACTATATATAAGGTACGAGCTACCATGCTGCCATGAAAGACTATACAACAAAAATCAGCCGACAAGGCATTCTAAACCATACATAAGTCGACACCTATCTATGAGCCTCTAAAGGAACATAAGTGCTACAACATTGCCTGAACAGGGCCCCGACATACCCATAATGTCTATAACAAAAATGCATACCAAGACCACGGCAAATCCGGAGAAGGGATCTCGCCAAGAACCGCTAGACTGGACAGCCTACTATGGTGGGGGAGCTGCGTCTACCTGTCTATCAGGACCTGCAGCACGACATGCAGCGTCCACAAATATAAAGGATGTCAGTACGAATAAAGTACTGAGTATGTGAGGAACGAAAGCATAAGTAAGAACAGTAATGTAAACAGGGATAGAGAATATACAACCTGTGACATCTGGGTACCTCTGAGGGCTACTGACATGAAATACATGATACATACATATATATACATAAACTTTTAAAACATACGCCTTTGTGGGCATCACCATCATCATATCGTACCCGGCCATAATAGGCTCGGTAAAACGTACCCGGCCATCATAGGGCTCGGTAGAATCGTACCCGGCCACGTGGAGCTCGGTAAAACCCAACTGATCAGTGGTTGCACAATAGGTGCCATACCCGGCCGACTATAGCGCGGCTCGGTAGAGTAAAATAGATACATATATATGATGCATGCTGGACTCATTGGAATCACATTTTGAACCTTTCGGAGTGACGTAAGGTCAGTATCCTTCGTACACGTTATTAGGATTAACTCTTCATCAAGAATCTTATAAGAATCAGGAACTACCAACAACATTGATAATATAAGAATAAGAGAAGTAACATCAATATCAATCGTTTCATAAGAAGGGCAGCAATGTAAGTACTGCTAGCTTCTAAGAGTAGAGTATCTTTGGGAGCTCGTTCATTAAATTATGTACAATCAGAGTCATGCAAAAGAATGAAGGGGATAGCCTCACATACCTTGTATATACTTCCCAACCTCAAGCTATGCAAATGTCACGACTCCTTAGTCTACAATAAGACAAATGACACTATCATTATCGTTTAAGCGTCGTAACTATTATGTATCGACCGCAACCTATTTTACGATGAAACGGACAGCACCTCCCCTATTTATATGACTTCCCACAAGTAAATACAATCACCAAACAGCCCAAACAACATCATTAATAATCTTATTGAGCCTCCAAAACTGTCCACCAACCAACAACATTAGTACCAAGCCTTTCGATATATATTTCACAAGTTCTAGCTTCAACGACTTAGCCGCAACTTGGATAATCTTAAATATATATAGAGTAAGAGGTTACTTACCATTAAACATAAAGAACAACTCCAATTTGACCTTAATTTTCCACGAAATATCCCTCCAATTCTGCCACAAGAACAAGGAACCGAAACTAGCAATTAATTCGGGTTTTTTGGCACTAGAATTACTTTAGAAGACTTGAAATCACCTAGGGTTGATATTAAAAACTTTAAGGTTTATTTACAGAACATAAAGCACTTAAAACAACCTCCCACACGAGCTGGAACAACACAAAAATCAGCAACAACAAGAAGAACAAGAAACTTACTAGCGCCACGGGATTCCCGACATTTGATTTATGTTGTTTGCCCTTTGTTTGGGTCTTGGATCATGAGAGAACCTTGAGAGACTGTTTTTAGGGTCCTAAGGTCTGAATATACTAAAATATAATGACTTAAAACGGGGTTGAGGTATCATATATATATATCCATATGTCTTAAACCGCCTATGTGGGCCCCATAGAGAGCTGTTTGGCGCACTCTCGCAAAAATGCGAATATCTCTCTATTCCGAGATCGTATCGACGAACGGTTTAATGTGTTGGAAACTAGATTCATAGATCTTCAATTTGATAGGTATATCACCCCATAATTCCAAGTATATTGGGATAAAAATGTAGTAATATTTGACCTAAAGTTTAAGTAAACTTAGAAACGTAAGTTGCGACAACCTTTATCGACTTTTGTTTCATAACTCGCTTGACTTCAAAACTTATGATACGGATATTATATGATTTAAATACATTAAAACATGACCTCTTGGGACAATTAATCACCTCTAGTGTTACCCGAAAATACGGGTTACAACATCCTTGATTCGTTTAACTTCAAATACTTGTTAACCACTCTTATACACCCTTGTATCGTTTAAGACCAATAGGATTAACTTCTTATCATCTCAAAGATAATCTCTTCTTCGATTTACGTCGACTAACTTACGACGTAATCTAAGGTACGCGAATGTGGGTTGTAACACCCTCTCCCCCTTAGGAACATTCGTCCTCGAATGTAAAGGTTTATGGGGTGTCTAATTCATCGTGGATTCCGACGGAGATTTTCGGTTGAGTTTTCCCTATAAAATGGACACTAGCCAAACTTGCAAGCAGTTAAACCCAACCTATGGCCTTACAAGACTATACAAAGCATTATGGATATGTACATTATCTGCATATCATCATTTTGTATTAAAAAAAAGAGTATTTACAAGCTATTGCTTACCTCATAGAGCCGTTTCACCTTATAATGCGTCCTTCTTTCCCCCCGGCATCCTCGTTATCTTCACTCTGGAATAGGTAAAGGTATTTAGACTTCATCTCCTCTTCTGCTTCCCATGTCATTTCTTCTATATTCTTGTTCCTCCATAATACTTTGACGGAAGCTACATCCTTTGTTCTCAGCTTGCGGACTTGTCGATCTAATATAGCCACTGGCACTTCATCATATGATAGATCCTTTGTAACTTGTACATCTTTGATAGGGACGACCCGAGAAGGGTCTCCAATACATTTCCTCAACATAGATACATGGAATACCGGGTGGACAAATTCCAATTCAGATGGCAATTCTAACTCGTAAGCAACCTGTCCAATTCGTCGAAGAATTTTGTACGGCCCAATATACCGCGGACTCAACTTACCCTTCTTCCCAAAACGCATAACACCCTTCATCGGCGAGATCTTCAGGAAAACCCAATCACCAACCTCAAATTCCAGATCACGACGTCGGACGTCGGAATAAGACTTTTGCCTGCTTTGTGCCGTCCTCAGTCGCTCTTGTATCACTTTCACCTTCTCAATGGCTTGGTGAATCAAATCTGGCCCATATAATTCTGTCTCACCGACTTCGAACCATCCAACTGGTGATCTACATCTCCTCCCGTACAGTGCCTCATACGGGGCCATTTTAATACTGGAATGGTAGCTATTATTGTAGGCAAATTCTATAAGTGCCAGATGGTCATCCCAATTCCCCTTGAAATCTAGAACACATGCTCGTAGCATATCTTCAAGCGTCTGGATGGTACGTTCAGCCTGTCCGTCAGTCTGCGGATGGAATGCAGTGCTGAGATTTACTTGTGTGCCTAAACCCTTCTGAAAAGACCTCCAAAAGTTAGCCGTAAATTGAGCTCCTCGGTCTGATATAATAGATACCGGCACACCATGAAGCCTAACAATCTCCTTGATATACAACTTCGCATAATCTTCAGCCGTGTAAGTTGTCTTAACTGGCAGAAAATGGGCAGATTTTGTAAGTCGATCAACTATCACCCAGATGGAGTCAAACTTATGATAAGAGCGAGGTAATCCAATAATGAAGTCCATATTAATCACCTCCCATTTCCAGGTCGGAATCTCTATATTCTGAATCAATCCACTAGGTTTCTGATGCTCGATCTTTACTTGTTGACAATTAGGACACTGGGCTACAAATTCTGCAATAGACTTCTTCATGTTATCCCACCAATACTGCTCCTTAACGTCATGATACATCTTTGTCGAGCCAGGATGGATAGAATATCGGGACTGATGAATCTCAATCATAATCTTCTCTCGCAACCCTGCCACACTAGGCACACATAATCGGCCCTGGTATCTCAGTGTCCCATCTCCTCCGATCTTGAAAGTTGTAATCTTACACTGCTGAATTCCCTCTCTCAATCTTACTAAGGTAGGATCTTTATATTGCCGTGCTTTTACCTCGGCTACCAAAGATGATTCTGCTGTATTCTGTACAGTAACACCTCCATCATCAGAGTCCAACAATCTGATTCTCATATTGGCCAGCTGGTGAAGCTCTTTGGTCAACCCTTGTCTACCTGCCTCAATATGTATTAAGCTTCCCATTGACTTACGGCTGAGAGCGTCTGCCACAACATTGGCTTTACCGGGATGGTACAATATCTCGACATCGTAGTCTTTCAGTAATTCAAGCCACCTACGCTGCCTCAAATTCAACTCCTTCTGCTTGAAGATGTATTGTAAACTCTTGTGATCTGTGTAGATGTCAACATGGACGCCGTATAAGTAGTGCCGCCATATCTTCAAAGCATATATTACTGCAGCCAATTCCAAATCATGAGTCGGGTAATTCTTTTCATGCTTCTTCAATTGTCTTGATGCATAAGCAATCACCTTCCCACGTTGCATCAATACGCACCCCAAACCTATACCTGAGGCATCACAATATACCACATAACCTTCTGTTCCTTCTGGGAGAGTGAGCACTGGCGCGGATGTCAATCGATTCTTTAGCTCCTGAAAACTATGTTCACAAGCATCAGACCACTGGAACTTGGTAGCTTTCTGTGTTAACTTAGTCAATGGTGCTGATATAGAGGAAAACCCTTCTACAAACCGCCTATAATATCCTGCTAGCCCCAGGAAGCTGCGGACTTCTGACGGTGTTGTAGGTCTCGGCCAATTCTTCACTGCATCGATCGTCTGAGTGTCGACACTAATACCCTCATCAGATATCACATGGTCAAGGAATGCTACTGAGTTCAGCCAGAATTCACATTTAGAGAGCTTAGCATATAACTTATGATCCTGAAGGGTCTGTAATACTATCCGCAAGTGGCCCGCATGTTCCGCCTCCAAACGAGAATACACCAGAATGTCATCAATGAATACGATCACGAACACATCAAGATAGGGCCTGAATACACTATTCATGAGATCCATAAAAGCTGCTGGGGCATTTGTTAGCCCGAACGACATCACCAAGAACTCAAAATGCCCATATCTTGTCCGGAAGGCCGTCTTTGGAATATCCTTCTCCTTAACCCTCACCTGATGATACCCTGAACGCAAGTCAATCTTGGAGAAATACTTGGCACCCTGGAGTTGGTCAAACAGGTCATCAATTCTTGGAAGTGGATACTTGTTCTTTATTGTAAACTTATTCAACTGTCGATAATCGATACACATCCTTAACGACCCATCTTTCTTCCGCACGAACAAGACTGGCGCACCCCAAGGTGAAGTGCTAGGCCTAATGAAACCCTTATCCAGCAAGTCCTTCAACTGTGCCTTCAACTCTCGCAACTCTGCCGGGGCCATCCTGTATGGAGGGATAGAGATCGGTTGAGTGTCAGGCAATGCATCAATGCTAAACTCAATCTCCCTTTCAGGAGGAAGGCCTGGGAGTTCATCTGGGAAAACATCTGGAAATTCATTGACCACGGGGATTAATTGTAGAGTAGGCGGCTTCGCCTCCGCATCCCTAACGCGAACAAGATGATAAATGTAACCTTTTGAGATCATCTTCCTTGCCTTAAGATAGGAAATAAACCTACCTTTCGGCGTAGCAATGTTCCCCTTCCATTCAATGGCGGGTTCACAAGGAAACTGAAACCTAAACATCTTCGTATGACAGTCAACATTTGCATAGCATGAGGCCAACCAGTCCATTCCCATTATCACATCGAAATCAACCATTTCTAACTCAAATAAATTTGCCGAGGTTTGACGACTACAAATCATCACAGTGCAACCTTTATATACCCTTCTAGCAATCACAGAATCTCCTATCGGAGTGGATACCGCAAGTGGTTTACTTATCAATTCAGGTTCAATGCCAAACTTATTAGCCACAAAGGGTGTAACATATGATAAGGTAGATCCTGGATCAATTAGCGCATATACATCATAAGAAAACACAGACAATATACCTGTAACAACATCCGGAGATGACTCGAGATCTTGTCGACCTACTAGAGCATAGGTTCGATTTTGAGCACCACTCGAACTCGGCACTGAACCTCTACCTCTACCACGACCTGTCGACTGTTGAAAACCTTGTGCTGGAGGTCGAGCTGATGAGGAAGAACTAGACACAGATCCAGTCGGCTGAGCCATACCACCACCTCCTCTGTTAGGACAATCCCGCATCATATGTCCAGGCTGTCCGCAAGAATAGCACGCATCGGAACCTCGACGGCACAGTCCAAAGTGGGCCTTGCGGCACTAATCACAATGAGGTGTTGGGGGTCTCGTCTGACTAGTATCTCTATGAAATTGTGAGCCTGATGCCCTTGAACTCTGACCTGAACCAGAATAGGTAAATCGATCATACCGAGGCCTATGAAACTGTGGAGGAGCACTAGCTACAGGTGGCGCCGAACTCCTCGAAGATTGGGGCCTGATACAGCCTCTGAACTCATCAGAATACCCTGCAAATCTCGCCCTCTTATGCTGGACCCTATCCTGCTCCCTATCTGCCCTTTGCTGGCGCTTACGATCCTCCAGGGTCTGGGCATAAGCCTAAATACGGGAAATATCCATGCCCTCTACCAAGGAGGCTGTTGTGCACTCATTTATCAAATGTGGTCCCAACCCGTTCACGAACAGATGCACCCTATCACTCATCTCGGCCACCATATGGGGAGCATACCTTGCTAAAGAATCAAACTGTATACTATACTCTCGTACACTCATATTACCCTGTTGAAGGTTCAAGAACTTATCAGCTCTAGCTCGTCGTATCTCAACTGGCAAGTAGTGACGAAGAAAGGCCTCAGAAAATTCCTTCCACATGGCTGGAGGAGCGTTCGGACCCCTAGATCTCTCCCAACTATCATACCAGAAAACTGCTAAATCCCGTAACCGATAAGAAGCCAACTCTACTGCCTCCGTATCACTAGCATGCATAACCCGCAATGTACGATGAACCTGATCAATAAATGTTTGTGGGTCCTCCTTGGGGTCTGATCCGGTAAACACTGGAGGGTCTAGATTAATAAAATCACGAACTCTCGCACTAACCGGTTTATCAGCAGCACCGGTATTCTGCCTCTGAGCCTGAGCAGCTACCAAGCTAGTCAACAATTGCACCGCACTGCGCATATCGTGGTCTGTAGTGCCAGACGGAGGAACTGGATGTACTGGGTGCCTCCTAATATCCTCTGGAGGAGACGGAGAGGTATGAGACGGCATCTCACTCTGAGCCTCACTTTGGCCTGCTCTGGCTGGAGGCACCTGAATGTTACCCTCTCCCACAGCTGTATCAAGCCGTTTACTAATCGCTTGCTTCCTAGTCGAAGGCATCACTGAAAGAAAACAAGGTGATTATTAGATATGAACACTTACGACTCAACTCTATGCACGATCTAGATTTAGGAAGAAGGTAACAACCCTAGATGTCATGTAGCCTCCTGATTATAAATGTGGCGCGCTACACATCCATAATCAAAACTCTACTAGACACGGCTCATAGACAACCCCTAGGACAGACTTGCTCTGATACCAAGTTTGTCACGACCCAACTGGAGGGTCATGACTAGCACCCGGGCCATACTTGCCGAGTACCAACGTACATTTTATCTAACCTTCCTTATTATCTTTAAGGGCCGACAAGATCAATATAAATAGTAGACATGGATCATGAACATCCAACAATGAAAGATAATGTCATGAACATACATAACATGGGACGACAAAACTGTCAAGAAACTATATATAAGGTACGAGCTACCATGCTGCCATGAAAGACTATACAACAAAAATCAGCCAACAAGGCATTCTAAACCATACATAAGTCGACACCTGTCTATGAGCCTCTAAAGGAACATAAGTGCTACAACATTGCCTGAATAGGGCCCCGACATACCCATAATGTCTATAACAAAAATGCATACCAAGACCACGGCAAATCCGGAGAAGGGATCTCGCCAATAACCGCTGAACTGGACAGCCTACTGTGGTGGGGGAGCTGCGTCTACCTGTCTATCAGGACCTGCAGCACGACATGCAGCGTCCACAAATAAAAAGGACATCAGTACGAATAAAGTACTGAGTATGTGAGGCAGGAAAGCATAAGTAAGAACAGTAATGTAAACAGGGATAGAGAATGTACAACCTGTGACATCTGGGTACCTCTCAGGGCTACTGACATGAAATACATGATACATACATATATATACATAAACTTTTAAAACATACGTCTTTGGGGGCATCACCATCATCATATCGTACCCGGCTGTAATAGGCTCGGTAAAATGTACCCGGCCATCATAGGGCTCGGTAGAATCGTACCCGGCCACGTGAAGCTCGGTAAAACCCAACTGATCAGTGGTTGCACAATAGGTGCCGCGGCTCGGTAGAGTAAAATAGATACATATATATGATGCATGCTGGACTCATTGGAATCACATTTTGAACCTTTCGGAGTGACGTAAGGTCAGTATCCTTCGTACACGTTATTAGGATTAACTCTTCATCAAGAATCTTATAAGAATCAGGAACTACCAACAACATTGATAATATAAGAATAAGAGAAGTAACATCAATATCAATCGTTTCATAAGAAGGGCAGCAATGTAAGTACTGCTAGCTTCTAAGAGTAGAGTATCTTTGGGAGCTCGTTCATTAAATTATGTACAATCAGAGTCATGCAAAAGAATGAAGCGGATAGCCTCACATACCTTGTATATACTGCCCAACCTCAAGCTATGCAAATGTCACGACTCCTTAGTCTACAATAAGACAAATGACACTATCATTATCGTTTAAGCGTCGTAACTATTATGTATCGACCGCAACCTATTTTACGATGAAACGGACAGCACCTCCCCTATTTATATGACTTCCCACAAGTAAATACAATCACCAAACAGCCCAAACAACATCATTAATAATCTTATTGAGCCTCCAAAACTGTCCACCAACCAACAACATTAGTACCAAGCCTTTCGATATATATTTCACAAGTTCTAGCTTCAACGACTTAGCCGCAACTTGGATAATCTTAAATATATATAGAGTAAGAGGTTACTTACCTTTAAACAGAAAGAACAACTCCAATTTGACCTTAATTTTCCACGAAATATCCCTCCAATTCTGCCACAAGAACAAGGAACCGAAACTAGCAATTAATTCGGGTTTTTTGGCACTAGAATTACTTTAGAAGACTTGAAATCACCTAGGGTTGATATTAAAAACTTTAAGGTATATTTACCGAACATAAAACACTTAAAACAACCTCCCACACGAGCTGGAACAACACAAAAATCAGCAACAACAAGAAGAACAAGAAACTTACTAGCGCCACGGGATTCCCGACATTTGATTTGTGTTGTTTGCCCTTTGTTTGGGTCTTGGATCATGAAAGAACCTTGAGAGACTGTTTTTAGGGTTCTAAGGTCTGAATATACTGAAAAATAATGACTTAAAACGGGGTTGAGGTATCATATATATATATATCCATATGTCTTAAACCGCCTATGTGGGCCCCATAGAGAGCTATTTGGCGCACTCTCGCGAAAATGCGAATATATCTCCATTCCGAGATCGTATCGATGAACGGTTTAATGTGTTGGAAACTAGACTCATAGAACTTCAATTTGATTGGTATATCACCCCATAATTCCAAGTATATTAGGAGAAAAATGTAGTAACATTTGACCTAAAGTTTAAGTAAAATTATAAACGTAAGTTGCGACAACCTTTATCGACTTTTGTTTCATAACTCGCTTGACTTCAAGACTTATGATACGGATATTATATGATTAAAATACATTAAAAAATGACCTCTTGGGAAAATTAATCACCTCTAGTGTTACCCGAAAATACGGGTTACAACATCCTTGATTCGTTTAACTTCAAATACTTGTTAACCATTCTTATACACCCTTGTATCGTTTAAGACCAATAGGATTAACTTCTTATCATCTCAAAGATAATCTCTTCTTCGATTTACGTCGACTAACTTACGACGTGATCTAAGGTACGCGAATGTGGGTTGTAACAATAGTACCCTGGCGCAAGTTCTTAAACTCTGCGCACCATGCATCCCTAAGACTCTGGGGAACAAACTCCCTCATGAACATCTCTGAGAACTGAGCCCAGGTAAGTGAAGTTGCGTCGGCCGGGCTACCCATATCATACGCTTGCCACCACTGATAAGCCACTCCCTTAAGCCGGAACGTAGTAAAAGCAACCCCACTCGACTTCACAATACCCATAGTATTGAGGATACAGTGGCACTCCTGAAGAAAACCTTGTGCATCCTCTGATGCCAAATCGCTGAAAGTAGGAGGGTGGTACTTCTTGTACCTCTCGAGCCTAAGATGATCCCCCTCAGAAGCTGATGTCCTAACCTCAGGCTAAACTGGGACAACCGGCTGCACTGGTATGACCTTTGGGACATGGTCAACCTGGACCCGCTGCTCTGGGGTACGGGTCATGGGAGTTTGTGCTCCTCCCCCGACTTGAGATGTGGTGGGAGCAAGTGGAATCGACCCCACCTGATCTAGAGTGCCAAACATGCTCAAAAATTGGGTGAGAGTCTCCTGAAGTGCAGGGGAAGTAACATGTATCTCAGTGCCTGCCCTCCAATTGGAGCTTTTGGTGGCTCCTCTGTAGCAGCTCGGGCAGGTGCTCTGGCTGCACCACGTGGCCGTACTTGACCTCTACCCGGCCATGGCCTCTCGCGGCTCTAGTAGGGGGTGCGGGTGTCTGATCATCAGATCCAGTTGTGCATGGCCTCATCATCTGTGAGAGAATAGAAAGATAGAGATTTAGAATTCCGAAGTCAACATATTCGCACAATAAGGAATCAAAGAAGTGAAACTTTTCCTTACAGTTCCATAGCCTCTCGAAGATAAATACAGACGTCTCCGTACCGATCCACGAGACTCTACTAAACTTGCTTCTGACTCATAACATCTATGAACTTAGAGCTCCGATACCAACTTGTCACGACCCTAATTTCCCTCTGTAGGATGTCGTGATGGCACCTAGTCTCTAAGACTAGGTGAGCCTAACAAACATGCGGAATATGACTGATAAACTCCCAAATACTCAATGATTTATAATAAAGAAAAACTCCATAACTCAACATATAGAATTTCCCCAAAACCTGATGATATTGAGTCACAGGCTCTACAATTGTATCATTGTCATCCCTATACAACTATAACTAGTAAAAGAATGAAAATATGAAAGTAGATAGAGGGTGACCCCGAGGCCTGCAGACGTTGGCAGGTGTATCTTGAAGTCTCCACGTACAAACTGAACACAGTGATGCCTGGACTGGTAGGAGGTACCTGGATCTAAATAAAAAGATGTGCAGAAGCGTAGCATGAGTACACCACAACGGTACCAAGTAAGTGCCAAGCCTAACCTCGGTAGAGTAGTGACGAGGTCAAGTCAAGGCCCTACTGGAATAAATAAGAAACAGAACGAGTAATCAACATTGTAATAATAATAACAATGGAAATGAAACAAGTACGGAATATACCAAGATTAACTACACTGACTAAGATAAATAATGCATCAAGAAAGAACACAAGGGAGGTTATGCCAAGAAAATGAAACAACCAAATACAAGTGAAGGAATAGAGAAGTTTCAACAAGAGTCACTATCGAGGTACCGCCTCGTAGTCTCAAATTATAAAACAATTCACAGTCTTTTCTTATATCACCGCGGCAGCCTTGCATTTTAGTTTTAAAAATTATTTTTTTCCGAAATAGCTTCCGCGTTTTAGCCCACCTTATCACACCGCGTGGCTTCTAGTAGTTTTCCTACTAGCCACGCGTATCAAGCCCACCTTATCTCACCGCATGTGTTTCAACCCCAAAATCTTATACCACCGCATGCGTATCAATTTTACAACGTATCACAAATCGCACCTCAAGTGTCCAATATAACAACTTGCCAAAGAAAGCTACAATAATAGTGTTTTCATAATAAAGAGCCCATGGCTCAGCCACAATGTACATAAGAGTCTCACCAATAACAACCGGGAGTAAATAACTCAATAGAATAGTATTTTACAACTTAACACTTTGCCTCAATCTGAATCACGACCTTTATAATATCAATTTCATCAACAAGATATTCCAAGAATAACAACTTCAAGTAAAGAATTTAACGGTCAAAAGATGAATATGGAATAAAGGAAACAAGAACTTCAACTAAACATGTAGAGAAATTAACAAGTAGAGATAAGACAAGTAGAGCATGTGAAAATAGACTAATGATGATGAAGATAACATGTTAAGATAACCCGATTAAGGCAGGAAAGGAATCTACATAGCTAAAACCGGTAAATTTTTACATTTAGCCCATGTACACACTCGTCACCTTAAATACACAGCTTCCACACATCATATTTATCACAAAACAACACCAATCCTAAGGGGTAATTCCTCCACACAAAGTTAGGCAAGACACTTACCTCAAAACATGCTACTCAATCCACTAGTAGGCCTTTTCCTCAATTATACAACTCTGAACGGCTCGAAGCTAGCCAAAACAACTTCATACTATAAATATAAACTATAGGAAACTATTTCGAACAATAAAATTATGATCTTTGCAAAGAAATAAAAAGTTAACTCAAAAAATCAACTCGTGCTCGCACTTGGAACCCGACCAAAATTATAAAATCCAAAAATTCATTCGATAACGAGTCCAACCATACAAGAATTAATCAAATTCGACCTCAAATCGCCTTTCAAAATCCCAAAATCTAGTCTAGGAAGTTTTCACAATTTTCCCCAATTTTCCAACTCAAATCACTAATTAGATGATGAAAACAACAATAAATTCATGAAATATAGTCCAATCCGGGTTAGAACCACTTACCCCAATGATTTTCTTGGAAAACCCTAGAAATATCGCCTCACACCGATCTCTCTAAGTCCAAATTATAAAAAATGAAATGAAACCCACGTTTTTAAAATTTTATTCTGCTGCCCATTGATTCCTTTTCACGATCGCGGAAAATCTCTCGCGATCATGAAGAACAAAGATGCTTCCCTCACAAAATGACTTACGCGAATGCACTCCACAGGTCGCGAACACGGTGAATGAATATCCAAAGCTACGCGATCGCGGTCACACTTATGTGATCGCGTAGAGCAAAGCGTGAGCCTTCCCAGGCCTCCTCTTCCTTCATCACGAACGCGACACCACTCACGCGTTTGCGATTTACTGACTCGCCAAACATAGTGATCGCGTGACACTTCTCGCGATCGGATAGAACAACTTTCTCCAGTCCACCAAACAGCTCTTCACGATCGCGAATCCCCACTCACGATCACGTACATGGAACCCAGTAGAAGCAAATTCAGCAGTCTTCAAGGTTTCGAAATGCGCCGAACCTAATCCTAATTACACCCGAGGTCCCTGGGACCTCAACCAACTATACCAACAAGTTCTAAAACATCATACAAACACGCTCGATGCGTCAAATCACATCAAACAAGATTAGAACCTCGAATCGCGCATCGATTCAAGCCCAAGGAACTTATCCGAATTTCTAAACTAATGTCGATTCATACCAAAATAACTCCGATTGGCTTCAAATTTTGCACGCAAGTCATAAATGACATGAAAAACCTATTCCAACTTCCAAAATCGGAATTCAACCCCAATATCAATAAAGTCAACTCACGGTCAAAATTTTCAACCTTCTAAACCTTCAACATTTCTAAATTTCGCCAATTCATGCCGAAACGACCTACGTACGGACCTCCAAATTATTATCCTGGCACGCTCCTAAGTCTAAAATTACCATAGGGAGAAATTGAAACCGCCAAAACTCCATTTCGGAGTCATCTACATAAAAGTCAAACTACGATCAACTTTTTCAACTTAAACCTCCACCTTAGGGACTGTGTCCTATTTCACTTAGAAACTCACCCGAAACCAAAACCAAACACCCCGACATGTTACATAACCACAATATAACATAGAGAAGGCAAAAAAATAGGGGATCGGGGCTGAAATACTCAAAACGACCGGCCGGGTCGTTACAACTTGTTTATAACAATGATGTTCGAGCCATCTTACACACATCTCTACTTTTCACAAAATATTATGTAATATTTTAGGAAATATTCAAGTTTAATGTAATTATTTTTAAAATTCTCAATCACATAGTAATTTTAATTTTTACTACTAAGTATATAAAAAATAATATCACACATTTGGAATAGTTCAAATCTATTTTTAAGTAAAAGACAGTTCATTACATTTTTTTTTTCAAAATTCTCATCATGTAATTATTTTATTTTTCACCACTAAGTAGAATGTCAATAATTTCATACATTGAATAATTCAAATATATTTAAAATTGCTTAGTTAACTTGCGCGTCTAATTGTTGAGTTTTGAAGCAATTGCTTTAGTGCCTTAGGGCGTTCAATGAGTGCCTTTAGGCTTGAACCAAGCTTGCCTAGGACTTACAACATGGATAGTCCCCCAGATAAACACACACGTTCTCTTTCTCTCTATGACTAATAAGCTTAAACCCAAAACTTTTCTGTTCATGGATGTCTCTAGTCCAGGTCAAAGAATTTGCTTTGACCATTTGGTATTATATGATTTCCTTAATTATGAAACATGATATGTGAATTTGTTCAAAATTTTATTTTTTAAATGGCTACAGATATATTCATTTTAATTTTGGATTAATTGATTGAAAGTATCTGATAAGCTGTTTTTATGATACTGATTTAATTAATATGAAGCTATGCATTAGGATAGAAGTGTTGAAACTGATAATAAGTAATTGAAATGTTTGGTATGTTAAGATGACTTAGATGCAAGATTACTAAATTTCAAACATAAATTAGTTTATTTCTCTATTTACTTTTAGTTCAAAATTGACTAGATAAAATTATTTTTACAAATCTATCTATCTATCTATATCAAGGAAAAGATACAAATGAAACACTACATGTTAGAATAACGCCTATGCAAAAACCAAAAACCAACCTAAAAGAATGTTATATCATCTAATATTTAGGACATAATTCTTATTTAACTTAAACTCACGTTTGCACTACATTTGCGCATATAATTAATACTAGTTTTTGGAGACGCGCGTTGTTGCGCGTGTACCTCATATTAATGAGTAATAAAATCAGTTCAAAAATTGTGTGCACAAGTTATAAAATATAAATTAGCGAAAGAATGTACCAATTATTCTTAAAAATAATGAATGTTGATCATATTTAGCTAATTCAATAAAGAAAGAAACTATTCCACATAAGTTCTCGAATATTGTCTTACTGCAAATGCATTATATGTGTATTTCTTATTTTATATATAGTATTTTCTATAGTGACGTTTTGAATATGTGATATCTTTTACTGTGTACTTTATTGTTGATGAATAATTGATAATTATTCATTGTTTTCCCGAAAAGTCAGATATAGTTAAATTTATAAGTAATTCTAACGATATGTGATATAGCTTGACATAAATCGTACGTAGAAGTGAAAATATTTAGATTCTTGGCTATAAAAACGGGATATAAATTATTGAACAAGAAGAGTGAGTATGCTCAGTAAAACAAGCTCAAGAGATTTTATTCTTCAATAAGAGAAGTAGTCTTTTCTTACAATGTGTCCACCTTTTCTGTGCTTACAAGGATTCTCCCCTTTATAGTGAAGGGATCTTACTTTATTTATAATAAAAAAATATATAATGGAGAACCCATGATGAATTGTCTCTTCCTCGATTCCCGTCAAGATTCTCTCCCCCAGTGCGGTTGCAACGACTCTTGTCAGCGAGCTCGATACTGGCTCGTGCTCGGTATTGGGTCGAGCCCTCGGTCTTGGTTCGAGTTCGACATTCGGGGTGAGTGTCAATCAACCTGTGCATCTCCGACAACCTTCACGTAGCCTTGCGGTTCGATTTGGTCATGGGCTCGATAATGATACCGAGTCAATTCCTCGATCGGTGTTGGAGCTCAAAGCTTGTTTGTACTATCTTCGGAACTCGTCTTGAAGTCTCACTTCGATCGCTTACCATTCAAACTCGATCAAACGTATGAAGGCCTAAATCTATTTCAACCGTATACAGATAGTCCCCTCGTTTCTCAGGAAGAATATGGTGAGAAGCGATATGATTTTCAATGGCTCGATCGGATTATAAGCTAACGTTTTCACTGGGCTTGATCATGACATACGTGATAGCTGTCCTGTCGATTTAGTCTTTTAAGGTATATAATGCACGTTAGACGGTGGTCGGCCACCGCTGATACTGAACCGCCACGGTATAAACCTATAAATAACCCTTCCATTTATCATTTACCAGTTTTTCATCTTCAATCTCCTAAATTTTCTTACTCTTTCTGTCTCTATTTCGCCGCTTGTAGAGCCACCTTCATCAGTGTTTGGCACCATCAACCTTTCATCTTCCTTTGCTTTTCTTTCTCTTACATCAATGGCAAAAACTTCAAAAACCGTACTTCAGAAGAAGAAAGCTTCCTCTTCACGGTCGTCCGGGGACAAGGCATCGCCTCCTCACAAGTATATTCCTAGCCCGTGTACTCTAAAGATCGATTTTAAGGTTGAAATTCCTTCATCTTTTCCGGGTTGATGTGAGCATGTGTCGATGTACATGTGCTCGATAACTGAGGGCCATCTCGAGGCTGTGAGGAAAGACTGCAACTGGGGTCCCGAGGTTGTGTTGCAAATTTCCTCTCCCGAAGAGCACCATCACTCATGTGGAGGGGTTTTTAAGTGTTTACACTTACCCCTTCACGTTGGGTCCTGTTCACCCAGTGATCACTGATTTTTGCAAAAGATATCAAGTCACCCTCGGTCAAATTCATCCTTCTCTACGGCGCATAGTAACCTTACTTCGCTTCTTCTCCAACAAGGCCGGGGGCTGGACTTTACACTAAATCACCTCATACGATTGTATCGGCCTCAAATCTTTCGAGGACTAATCATGCTCCATCGTCGGGCATCGAAAGCTCTAATGTATAGCATTGATGAAGACAGGGATCGGGGTTAGATGGGCTATTATATTCGGGTGAGGACCCGTGACCTTATCCCGGAAGAGAAGATGTCGTTGCCCGAGGAATGGAATTTCGACCGTAAGTGATTTTCATAAGGCGTTGATTTTCATATCTTTCTCTGATTCTATCTGATATCTCCCTCCGATATACAACTGCCCCTTGGATGCCACAAGCGGTACCCGACTTCGAGGATTGGGTTCGGAAGTTAGCCTCGACTTCCTCTTATGCCGAACGCGCTTGGCGTGATTTGGCGAAAGGTAGGTGGGAGGCAAAGAATCACGGTAAGGGTCACTTCTCATGTTTTTCGAAACGTGTTTTATGCTCCATTCGTTACTGACTTCCTTTCATGAAGACGTAACCAAGGATGCCATTTTGAGGCCTTCGAGTGGTGAGGAAGGAACCAAGTCCCCAGTCCCGAAACTAGGGAAAGATAAAAAGCGAAAAGATGTCTCTCGGTTAGAGGATCTCAAGCCCAAAACTCGAAGGGTGAGGAGGAAGGAAAATGCTCTTTTGATGGACTCGGTCCAACGACTGAGAGAAGAGGAAGAAGAAGAAGATGCTTTGGCTTTGGTGGTCCGATCCGCGAAAGCTATTGAGGTCGCCAGACCTTTTGAGCCGATGACGGCTACACCAGTCGGGGATGGTTCCGACACCCCGAGTCTTGATCAGAGCATCCCGAGCAATTCTATCGGGACCATGATAGTGGGCCATTCGCCTTCTCTTCCGACCTTTTCTGAGGAGGCATTAAAGGAAGCTCGAGAATTGAAGACCCCCGATATGGGTGGAGGCTCTAGCGTAGGGGATCCTTTTCGGGATTGCTTTACTGAAGTCGGTGATGCCTCCGATATTAGTGACGTTTCTCTTCTCCTAGAAGAGGCCCAACGTTTCATTTATCGGGTAATGATTTTACTGCGCTTGGTTTCTTCGTTCTTTTCTAAACCTGACTTGTGTTTTTGTTTTCTTCTGTGTAGGCCATTAGCAAGTTTCGAGCCGACCTCAGCCAGTGTGAGGTCGAGCTTCAGAAGGTCTCGGGGGAGAGCGATGCTCTGCGGCTTCTTTGCGGCCAAAAGGACGAGGTTATAAGGGACCTCCAATCAGATTTGACTAAGGCTAGTGAAGAAGAGGTCGAACTAGATAAGTAGGTGACCCTCGTTCTATTAGAGTATGGGTTTGACCCAACTGTGGAAGCTAACCCTTCATTATCTCAGCTGCAGCAAAAGGTTGAAAAGATCGGGTTGATTCTGGAAGAAGTCGATCAAATCAAGGCCGAATGTGATCGGTGGAAGGAGACTATCGACTGCCTAGCTGCAGAAAAAGAAATAATCTTGGCCAAATTATCATCAGCCGATGTTCAGCTTCGAAGCATCAAGCAAAACGGTTCGGCTCAGGCCAAGAGGATCGAGGAGCTTGAAACAACGCTTGATGAGGCCAAGGCGGAGATTGAGTCATCGAAAGTCATGGCGGACAAGTCTATTGCTGTGTATTGAGCCGATGCCAAGATTACTCAAATGGAGGCAAGAGAGGCAGCGGATACTACCGACACTCGAGCACATTGGGTTGCCGAACTTGCTAAGTGTCGATCTCGGAGGGAGACCCTCGAGGAGATACACACTTGAGGTTTCGATCTTGCTGAAGAGATAAAAAGGGCCAAAGAACTCGAAGCTGATGTTGAAGCCTTGGCTTCTGATGGCGATGATGATGATGATGGTGGTGGTAGTAGCAAGAGCGGGTCCAATAATGGGGGGGGGAGGGCTGGCAGGTGGAGAAGAGACCGCTCTCGATGATAACCCAGAAGCTTAGCCCTTAGCTTCTATGTTGCATTTATTCATGTAAACAATCTTTGTATATTTATACTAATATCTTTTTCTTTTACTGACTTGCTTCTGCTTTCTTGCCTTGTGAAGATTCTATTCATGCCTTGCGAATGTTTTCATAAGGATTTAGGCGATTTCATTGAATTCGGCCTTCGTAGCCTTTATGGCCGAGTGAGTATTTGCTCAAACTCGAAATAAAAGTAGCCCACAGGCTTAATAGTCGAGTGAACATTTCGAACTCGAAGTAAAATAGCCCGTATGCGTAATGGTCGAGTGGGTGCTTGCTCAAACTCGAAATAAAAGTAGCCCGTAGGCTTAGTAGTCGAGTGAATGATTCGAACATGAACTTAAAGTATCGTAACCCGTAGGCCTTTTATGATCGAGTAAGTGATTGCTCGAACTCGAAGTAAGATAGCCCTTAGGCATTAATAATTGAGTGAGTGACTGTTTCGAACTCGAACACAAAATATCTACGCCCGTAGGCTTTTTATGATCGAGTGAGTGATTGTTCGAACTCGAAGTAAGATAGTCCTTAGGCTTTAATAATTGAGTGAGTGATTGTTTCGAACTCGAACTCAACGTATCGTAGCCCGTAGGCCTTTTATTATCGAGTGAGTGATGGCCTGAACTCGAAGTAGGATAGCCCTTAGGCTTTAATAATTGAGTGAGTGATTGTTTCGAACTCGAACTCAAAATATCTAAGCTCGTAAGCCCTTTATGATCGAGTGAGTGATTGCTCGAACTCGAAGTAAGATAGAACTTAGGCGTTAATAATTTAGTGAATGATTGTTTCGAACTCGAACTCAAAATATCTTAGCACGTAGGCTTTTTATGATCGAGTGAGTGAGTGCTCGAACTTGAAGTAGGATAGCCCTTAGGCTTTAATAATTGAGTGAGTGATTGTTTTGAACTCGAACTCAAAATATCTTAGCCCGTAGGCTTTTTATGATCGAGTGAGTGATTGTTCGAACTCGAAGTAAGATAGCCCTTAGGCTTTAATAATTGAGTGAGTGATTGTTTCGAACTCGAACTCAAAATATCTAAGCTCGTAAGCCCTTTATGATCGAGTGAGTGATTGCTCGAACTCGAAGTAAGATAGAACTTAGGCGTTAATAATTTAGTGAGTGATTGTTTCGAACTCGAACTCAAAATATCTTAGCCCGTAGGCTTTTATGATCGAGTGAGTGATTGCTCAAACTTGAAGTAAGATAGCCCTTAGGCTTTAATAATTGAGTGAGTGATTGTTTCGAACTCGAACTCAAAATATCTTAGACCGTAGGCTTTTATGATCGAGTGAGTAATTGTTCGAACTCGAAGTAAGATATCCCTTAGGCTTTAATAATTGAGTGAGTGATTGTTTCGAACTCGAACTCAAAATATCTTAGCCCGTAGGCCTTTTATGATCGAGTGTCAAAAATCCTTTTGATGGTGGATGGCCTTTAAGACTGTTTGAATCATGAAGTAGGAAGATCTTTTCAAAGTGTGAGATATCTGAAAAAGAAGTTCTCCTTTATAAGTCATTATACATGTATTTGTATCTTGTGCCAAAGTTCGAGAAAAACTACGTGGGCATGGTTCGTTTTGACCATTTGGCTCTTACATTTTTCTCTATCAAGACCCTGTTCGACATGAGTTTGATATGAAAATACTTTCTTGTGCCGAACTTGACTTATTTGATTGGTAGCCCCCCAATATTCGAGGTTGATTATGAAGGAACCTCGGATACTACTGATTTGTCCCCGGGTAGCACAAAGTTGTTGTCTCGTTAAAAACCTTAGCGGAAAAACCCATTTGGGACAAAAGCCAAACTTAAGGGAAAAAGAGTACAATGCGTGCTTTGAAACCAGAGGTCTTGATATTTTTTGTCGAATTCCTGCAATGAGTTAGTGTCGAATATATGTATATAGACGATAGAGAAGAGAAAATCATACCTTAACAGTAATATCGTTTGAGAAGCGATATGTTCCAATTGTTTGGTAATGGTTTTCCATCCATTGCTCCAAGTTTATAAGACCCTTTCCCGATTATATTGAGGACTTGATAGGGTCCTTCCCAATTTGGGCCGAGCTTCCCTTCATTAGGATCTCGAGTATTGACGGTGACCTTCCTTAGGACCAAGTCCCCGGTCCTGAAATGGCGGAGGTTGGTACTTCTGTTGTAGTACCTTTCGATTCGTTATTTTTGTGCACCCATTCGAACCAGTGCCGCTTCTCATTTTTCATCTAATAATTCGAGGCTAGTATTCATTGCCTTGTAGTTCGATTCTTCTGATGTATGTCGGAACCTTGCGCTTGGTTCCCCGACTTCGACCGAAATTAAAGCTTCGGAGCCATACACTAAGGAAAATGGGGTCGCTCTTGTACTGGATTTAGATGTTGTCCGATATGCTCAAAGGACTTCGGGCAAAATTTCTCTCCACTTTTCTTTAGCTTCGTTCAATCTTTTCTTTATGTTTTGGATGATAATCTTGTTCGTTGATTCGGTTTGTCCGTTCCCGCTAGGATGATATGGTGTTGATAGTATCCTTTTTATTTTATGATCTTCGAGAAATTTTGTCACTTTACCGCCGATAAATTGCTTACCATTGTCACATGTTATTTCTGCTGGTATACCAAATCTACACACTATGTGATCCCAGATAAAATCTATAACCTCTTTCTCTCTTACTTTTTCGAACGCCTGTGTTTCAACCCATTTAGAAACATAGTCAGTCATAAACAAAATGAATTTAGCATTACCTGGAGCCGATGGTAGAGGGCCGACGATATCCATTCCCATTTCGTGAATAGACATGGAGAAATGACTGAATGAAGCTGCTCTCCGG
Organism: Nicotiana tomentosiformis; assembly: GCF_000390325.3. Classification (NCBI taxonomy): domain Eukaryota; kingdom Viridiplantae; phylum Streptophyta; class Magnoliopsida; order Solanales; family Solanaceae; genus Nicotiana; species Nicotiana tomentosiformis. The sequence continues at coordinate 135,666,720 of NC_090815.1, read as the reverse complement.
GTTGGCGGATCATTGGCGCAAACCTTTGACATTTATCTCATTTTCGAACGAACTCCTTAGTGTCCTTTCCATGCTATCCAAGTAGTATCATGCTCTGATGATTTTGCGAATTAGTGGTTCGGCACCAGAGTGGTTTCCACAGGTTCCTTCATGGACCTCCCGTAAAACATAATTGCTGTCCCCTGGCCCCAAGCATACTGCCAGTGGTCCGTCGAACGTCCTTTTGTACAATGTTCCATCTTCAACCAACGTGAATCGAGCAGCCTTAGTTCGTAGAACCCTCAATTCTTTAGAGTTCGATGGGAGTTTTCCATTTTTTAAGTATTCAATATACTTATTCCTCCAATCCCAGGTTAGGCTTGTAGAAATTATCTCGGTATTCTCTCCCTTGATTATAGATCTCGAAGGTGAACGACAGTCCCCGAGTCGATCTTATCTTCTTCGACTGACGACCCCAGATTTGTGAGTGCATCAGCCTCACTATTTTGTTCTCGAGGCACATGTTGTAGGGTCCATTCTTTGAAATGGTGTAGAGTTACCTGTAGTTTGTCCAAATACCTCGGCATCCTATCTTCCCAAACTTCAAAAGTTTTGTTCACTTGGTTCACCACTAGCAAAGAGTCACATTTGGCTTCAATGACTTTTGCTCCGAAGCTCTTAGCTAGCTCGAGACCTGCAATCATGGACTCGTACTCGACCTCATTGTTAGTTAATCTAGTAGTTTTGATGGATTGCCTAATAATTCCACATGTGGGAGGTGTTAATACGATGCCAAGCTCGGATCCCTTCACATTTGAAGCACCATCTGTGTAGAGGGTCCAAACCCCCGACGACATACCTGATTTTAACAAGAGTTCCTTTTCAACTTCGGGTGCGAGGGTTGGTCTGAAATCGGCCATGAAGTCTGCTAAAATTTGGGACTTTATGGCCGTTCGAGGCATATATTCAATATCGTACCCACTGAGTTCGACGGCCCATTTGGCCTGTCGGCCCAATAATTCGGATTTGTGAAAAATGTTTCGAAGTGGGTAAGTTGTTAAAACGCATACGGGGTGACATAGAAAGTATGGTCTTAACTTTATAGAGGCACTTATCAATGCAAGCGCCAATTTCTCTAAGTGTGGGTATCTAGTCTCTGCCTCTCCTAAGGTCCGACTTACATAATAAATAGGAAACTGCATACCTTACTCTTCTCGAACTAGGACAGCACTTACCGCTATTTTCGATACCGCTAATTACAAGTAAAGCTTCTCATCTGTCTTTGGAGTGTGAAGTAATGGTGGGCTCGATAGGTACCGCTTCAGTTGTTCAAGTGCCTGTTGGCATTCTGGGGTCCAGGTGAAATCGTTCTTCTTTTTGAGCAGAGAGAAGAATTTGTGGCTTCGATCTGACGACCTTGAAATGAATCGGCCTAAGGCAGATATCTGTCCGGTTAGCCTTTGTACTGCCTTCACACTATCTAAGACGGTGATGTCTTCGATGGCTTTGATTTTGTCGCGGTTGATCTCGATTCCCCGATCCGACACCATGAACCGGAGGAACATGCCCGATCCAACCCCGAAAGCACATTTCTCGGGGTTGAGCTTCATGTTGTATTTCCTTAAAACCTTGAACATTTCCTGCAAATAAGTCAAATGGTCCTCTGCGCGCAGGGACTTAACTAGCATGTCATCAATGTAAACTTCCATCAATTTACCTATTTGTTCTTCGAACATTTTATTTATTAGGAGTTGGTACCTAGCCCCCGCGGTTTTAGCCCGAATGACATTACATTATAGCAATAGGTTCCATATTTAGTGACAAATGAAATTTTTTCTTGGTCCTCCGATTTCATGCTAATTTGATTGTACCCGAAATAGGCATCGAGAAAAGTGAGGATCTCGTGGCTGGCTGTGGCATCGATCAAGAGATCGATGCTAGGCAGTGGAAAAGAATATTTGGGGCATGCTTTGTTTAGATATTTATAATCTACACACATTCTAAGTTTGTTCCCCCTTTTTTGGGTACTACAACCACATTGGCTAACCATTCGGGAAATTTTACTTCCCGAATTGACCCTATTTTGAGAAGTTTAGTTACCTCATCTCTTACAAATGCGTGTTTTACCTCGGATTGAGGTCTTCTTTTTTGCTTCACCGGTTTGAACCTAGGGTCCAAGCTTAGCTGGTGTGTTGTTATCGATGGTGGGATCCCTGTCATGTCTAAATGGGACCAAGCAAAACAATCTATGTTACCAATAAGAAATTGAATAAGTTTTTTCCTGAGTTCGGGGGTCAACCCCGTTCCCAGGTATACCTTTCTCTCGGGCAGATGTTCGATTAATATAACCTGCTTCAGTTCTTCGATCATCGATTTGGTAGCGTCGAAGTTGTAAGGGACGATGAGAGCTCGAGGTGTCGGAAACTCTTCCTCGTCATCTTCTATTTCCTACTTCACCGATTCGGTCAAGACTGGTTGCTGTGATTGCTATTTGGTTTCTCGCCTATCTTTTGTGCTCGACCTTTCTGAGGCCGATAACGTTGGTATCGATGTTATCTCATCGACCGCAAATATTTCCTTCGCAGCATGTTGCTCCCCGTATACTGTCTTTACGCCGTCCGACGTAGGGAATTTCATCACTTGGTGTAGATTCGAAGGCACTGCCCTCATATTGTGGATCCATGGTCTTCCAAGTAGGGCATTGTACCTCATATCGCCTTCGATTACGTGGAACTTGGTGTTTTGGATGGTTCCAGCCACATTTACGGGCCGAATAATTTCCCCTTTAGTTGTTTCACTGGCCATATTGAAGCCGTTTAAGACCCGAGTTGCGGGCATGACTTGATTCTATAAACAAAGCTTCTCCACTACCCAAGATCGGATGATATTTGCAGAGCTACCTGGATCCACTAAGACACGCTTAACTTGAACTTTATTTAATAGGATAGAAATTACCAGTGCGTCATTGTGAGGTTGAGAGATGCCCTCAGCTTCTTCGATTCCGAATGATAAATTTCCCTCGGGTACATAGCCTCGAGTTAGGTTTTCCCCTGTGGCCGGTATCTTGCCGTATTTGAGCACGGATCCCTGTGGAGTATCGACCCCACTGATGATCATATGAATGATATGCAGAGGTTCCTCTTGTTTATATTTTTTGCTGGCGTCCCTTTCTTGAAGTGATTCTTGGTTCGGTCACTGAGGAACTTTCGAAGGTGGCCCTCATTGAATAGATGGGCTACCTCTTCTCTTAATTATCTGCAATCCTCGGTCCTATGTCCATGCGTACCATGATACTTGAACATCGAATTCGGGTTCCTTTGGGAAGGGTCGGTTTGCATGGGTCTGGGCTACCTAGTATCTTTGATTCTTCCGATCACCGATACAATGCCCGATGCGTCGACACTGAAATTGTACTTCGATAGCCGAGGTGCCTCTATAGGATCGGCATATTTATCAAAGCCACTCTTTCTCATAAGCCCCCGAGAATTGTTTCTTCGATCACTCCTTCGATTGTTCCGAATGGCATTGTGCGTTGAACCGTTGTTCATTCGATCTGCGACGTACGGTTGATATTGGTCTCTATTCGGCCTTTGCTCTCTGTCGATGTCCCTCTTGTTTTTAATAGCTGTCCTGTTCTGATGCATGGATCCGGAAGGAGCTCCCAACTGGTCGTCTTCGACCCTAATTTTTGACTGATATCGGTTGTGCACATCTACCCAAGTTATTGCTAGATACTCGATCAAATTTTGCTTCAGCCGACGTGATGCTATTGAACTTTGCTCGTTCAACCCTTGGGTGAAAGCTTGGACGACCTAGTTGTCTGTGACCGGTGGCAATTCCATGCATTCCAACATTTCACTACCCCTTTGTTTTACTTTGAAGAGGTTCGATTTCCTTGTTGCAACCTTTATGGCACTAGCATGTGCCTTTACAAATGAATCCGCTAACATGGCAAAAGAATCGATGGAATTTGGTGGCAAATTATGATACCAAATCATCGCTCCCTTCGAGAGGGTCTCTATGAATATTTTCAATAACACGGATTCGATCTCATCGTCTTCCAAATCGTTACCCTTGATGGCACACGTGTAAGAGGCGATGTGTTCATTAGGATTGGTCGTACCGTTATATTTGGGAATTTCAGGCATATAGAATTTTTTGGGGATTGGTTTTGGGGATGCACTCGAGGGGAAAGGCTTTTGAATGAATTTTTTTCGAATCCATCCCTTTTATCATTGGTGGAGCTCCCGGGATCTGATCGACCCTAGAGTTATATGTTTATATTTTTTTATCGTTGGCTTCGACTCGTTCTGTGAGTTCCTCGAGCAATTTAGTAATTTCGGGTGTAGTCCCCGATTCTTGCTTGTTTGACTTCATTATGGCTAGCTCCTTTCTATGGGTGATTTCCCTGAGTTTGTCTCTATAACTGAGCTATCGCTATTTGCTGGGCTTGTAACATCTCGAAGATCATCCGTAAGCTGACTCCAATCTCCTCCACGTTATGGGCGTCTCGAGCTACGGATCGAGTACCGCCCTGAATGCTTTTTTCCAGTTCGGAATGTTGGTCGCCTCAAGAGCCACTTGCGAATTGACATCTAGCGGTATTTCGACTCGGATTTCAGGTACTTCGACTCGAGCTTCAGTGACATCATTAAGTGGCCTTCCGGCCCTCGGTATCAAGTTGTTGGTTTTATCTTAAAGGCCGACTTCGTGGTCGATAGGTAAAGCCATCAATCGAGGGTTTTTCATTGCTGATTCGGAGTTGTAAACTAGTGTGTATTGTGAATTTGTATCAAACAACCACTGTTACCCTTAGTCCCACGGTGGGCGTCAAACTGTTTTCCCGGAAAGTCGGATATAGATAAATTTATAAGTAGTTCTAAGGATATGTGATATAGCTTGACATAAATCGTACGTAGAAGTGAAAATGTTTAGATTCTTGGCTATAAAAACGAGATATAAATTATTGAACAAGAAGAGTGAGTATGCTGAGTAAAACAAGCTCAAGAGATTTTATTCTTCAATAAGAGAAGTAGTCTTTTGTTACAATGTGTCCACCTTTTCTGTGCTTACAAGGATTCCCCCCTTTATAGTGGAGGGATCTTACTTTATTTATAATGAAAAATATATAGTAGAGAACCCATGATAAATTGTCTCTTCCTCGATTCCCGTCAAGATTCTTTCCCCTAGTGCGGTTGCAATGGCTCTTGTCTGCGAGCTCGATACTGGCTCGAGCTCGGTATTGGGTCGAGCCCTCGGCCTTGGTTCGAGTTCAATATTTGGGGTGAGTGTCAATCGGTCTGTACATCTCCAACAACCTTCACGTTGCCTTGCGGTTCGATTTGGTCATGGGCTCGATAATGATACCAAGCCGATTCCTCGATCGGTGTTGGAGCTCGAAGCTTGTTTGTACTATCTTCGGAACTCGTCTCGAAGTCTCATTTCGATCGTTTACCATTCAAACTCGATCAAACGTACGAAGGAAAAAATCTATTTCGACCGTATACATTCATCTATATCTGAAAAGTGTCCCTAGGGGAAAAAGACGAAACAAAGGAATAAAGCTAACATGTCCCTTGATATTTTATAAGAATGCAGTTAAATATGAACAGAAACGTATTCAGAAAAAGATGAATATTGTTGATAAACAAATGAAGTTACAACATGAATCGAATGCTTATTGTAATCCAATTACAATCTCCCTCTTTAAACGAATCATATTCAATTAAAATATAATATATGACAGACATGCTTCCATTTTCCATATTCCTTGTGTACATGTCTATTATTTTCTTCACGAATATAAGACTATTTTAGAAAGAAACTCTTAGGAACAATAAATTACACTCACAAACATAGGTAAATACTTTGAGACCAACATTTCCACTGGCAAAGGAATGATAAAATCAACTTTAAAATGAGCAAGCATTTGAATTCTTCAGCGCTAAACAATATTATCACCATATTGACTTGCGAGTAGTTGCTGAAATAGACATCTACATTGATCAAGGCTTCACTAATCAATTCAATTTATACTCAAAAGTAATTAAGTTCTCTAAAATTATTTAATCAGACGTGAGTAAATCCTTAGAACACCCTTGGGCTTCTTCTTCCTTGAGCAGTACTGACTCTAGAAAGCTAGGTTCTTCTCGGCAGGCTACGTGAATACTCTAGAGGGATAAATTAGAAAACAAAATAAGTTATCTAAGAACAGAATAAAATTTTCACCTGGAGATCTGATTCTAGAACTCGGTGGTTCTCCTTATTAAAAAGAGTTATCTTATCAGAACACGTGTTAATAAAGGAACAACCACATATATGCTTACATTAATAATACTTTAGAATGATCATATGCATCAAGATATTTATCTCAATGCTTGTCCAATTTAGTCGGAGAAAGTTCAAGCTCACAACTTACAAACAAAATCCAATCAAAAAGTGAAAAGTCACCTGAGATAAATGCAACGTCTTGTTTGCCCTGTACTCCTTGATCCTGAAATTATATAGGAACTTGAAAGAAAATTATTCATACTCAATTTCTAAATTCTCCAAAGGAGCTGTAGTAGACTGGTTGCAGCTTCTTGGTGAATTATGTGTGATAAAAGAACTATTCTGACAATTTCTGAGAACTGAAGTAGATTGATTGCATCTTCTTGGGTAATTACGTGTGGTAAAAAATTTATTCTGACTCTTCATATGCTGCTAATATAATTCAATGAACCAACAATAATGATAGTTAACTGATGTTGATTCATTGGACCAACATAATTGATGAAATAAATAGTAGGCTCTGTATTTCCTTCAAAATTCACGTTATTAGAAAGAATATCTTGGCCATTAAATGAATTATTTACTATAAAATGGTTTTACATTCTTGTCCAAAAATATTATAATAGTGGCACTTAATAGAAGGGTAATAATGTCATGTAGCTTTATAAGGGCATTTTAGTATTTTAAGTTTTCACTTTTGATGTTCCCACTTATAATATAGTAAGATATAATCTATATCCAGATTTATCTATCTATATCTATATCTATCTATATCTATCTATATCTATATTCTATTTATTATTATAAAAGTACGAATACAATATTAGTTTACAAAAATATCCTTACAATATTAAATATAATAACTCATAAAGAAAATAATATAACTGAAATTGTAGACATTAGCCTTATAATCCTATTAGTTTTAGGACATATATGAATACTACATGTTAGTCATATAAACCAATATCACGACCCAAAATCCCAACTTCAGGACCGTGATGGCACCTAATATCCACTTGCTAGGCAAGCCGGCGTGAAATAGATGATTATTCGATTTTAATAGTTGAAAATAAAATATTAACAATAATAACGATAAAAGACTGAAGCAGAGTGATATAACACCGGGTAACAAAATCTAAACATATCCTAGAACCCGGAGTTATGAATACATGAGTATCTAAAGTGCTACAAATAAGGTCTGAACAAAGTACAATTGTTTTGAAACTCGATAAAACAGTAATGATAGAAGCGAAGGGGACTTCAGGGCTGCGGACGTCGTACAACTATATCTAAAGTCTCCAGCTGCGACTGGATCCGAGCAAAAAGCTATTAAGCATCGCTAGTATCAGCACCAAAATATGCACAAGAAGTACGGAAGTGTAGTATGAGTACAACCGATCCAATATAATCCGTAAGTGTCGAGCCTAACCTCGACGAGGTAGTAACGAGGCTATGATAAGACACCTACGTAAATAAACCTGTACAAGTGTATATAAAGCAACAAAATGACATTAAGATGATAAACACTAGTTGAGAGGGAACATGCGAAAGGGGAATACATAATAGATACAGAAAGTACGAAGACACAAAATAATCAAGTAAATCGCCAAAACCGGAAATCAGTCAAATCAATAATATGAAAATGGCACGGCATCACCCTTCGTGCTTTTTCTCCCGTCCTCGCCATACAATAATATGAATATAATGGCATGGCATCACTCTTCGTGCTTTTACTCTCGTCCTCACCGTGTAATAAAATGAATAAAATAGCACGGCATCACCCTTCGTGCCTTTACTCTCGTCCTCACCATGTAATAATAATGTGAATGAAATGGCACGACATCACTCTTCATGCTTTTACTCTCGTCCTCACCATTAATAATATGAATGAAATGACACGACATCACCCTTCGTGCTTTTACTCTCGTCCTCACTATGCAATAATATAAATCCGAACAATAAACAATGCATGTATAGATTTAACTTCAAATATGGTGCCAAGATATCGAACTTCAATTTCCAAAAGATTCAACATCTTTGAAATAAGCAATAAATATGAAACGGATAATTAAGGAAGTAATAATCTAATCTAAGCATGGATAACATAATTAACGAATTAATAAAATACAAGAAACAAGTCTCACCCTCATGATTTAACTCAATGACAATAAATAAGTACCTATCACCTCACATATACATCGTTCCCACACATAAAATACGTAGCAAATAGACCAACAAGTCCTAATCTCTCAAGTCAAGGTTAACCATGACACTTACCTCACTCTGCAATCAAAGAAATCAACCAACTACGGCTTTGCCTTTTGAAAAAGCCTCAAAACTATCCAAATCTAGCTAATTATCAATCAAATAGTTCAAAATAAGCTTTAGAAACTACTCATCTATGAAAAGGTCCAATTTTGATCATTTTTTAAAAAGTCAACTCCGCAATCGCTTGGTCAAAACTCGAGGTTTGTACTAAAACCCGATTACGAATTTACCCCCGATCCCGGTTATGTAATTTGTTTCAACATCCTAACTCAATTTGAGGTCTAAATCTCAATCTTTACAAAATTCTCAATTTCTAACCAAATTCCTAATTTTTACCATGAAATTCCTAGATTTGATAGTGAAAACACATAAAAAGTAATGGGTAATTGAAAAGAAATGGATTAAAGTTGCTTACCAATGATTTTGGAAAGAAAATTCTCTTGGAAAATCGCCTCTAGAGTGCTTAGGGTTGAGAAATGGTGTAAAATGAGCTAAGTCCCATTTTCTTCCTCTTTTACCCAGCTGCAGATGTCGCAATTGCGAAGTCTTATTTGCAATTGCGAGCATCGCAAATGCAAGACAAGGTTCGCAAATGCGAACCCTGTCAAAGATGTCCAGAAGTCATAATTGCGACAAAAGGTTTGCAATTGCAAACAAGCCCATCTTTGCAAATGCGGACGTCTCCTTCGCAAATGTGAAGATAAGTGAAGAGTATACTTAGTCGCAAATGCGACTATGAGATCGCAAATGCGGCCATTCACTGTTAGCAAATGCGAACTTTACCCTCGCAAATGCAAGGTTCACCCAGCCCAGCCCATGCTCGCAGATGTGAACGCTTGTTCGCAAATGCGAGATTTATAGCAGACACCAGAACTGGTATTGCACTAGCAACTTTGCACTATACAAACTCATCTGAAACTCTCCTGAGCCTCTTGGGCTCCAAACCAAACATGCACACAAGTGTAATAACATCATACGAACTCGCTCGTGCAATCAAAATACCAAAATAATACCTAGAACTACGAATAGGACATCAAAATGCATGAAATTTTTAAAGAAGTTCAAGAAATTTCAAATTCGCAACTGGGCGTCCGAATACTATCAAATCAACTCCATTTTTCACTAAATATTGCATACAAGTCATAAATAGTAAAATAAACCTATACCAAAATTAGGAATCAAAATCTGAATCCGATAGCAATAAAGTCAACCTATGCTCAAACTTCAGAAATTCTTTAAGCCTTCAATTTACTAGTTTTTCAACGAATCACGTCAAATCAAGTTAGGAACTTTCGAATTCGATTCTGGACATACGCCTAAGTCTAAAATCACGATACAAACCCACCAGAATCATCAAAATACCGATCCGGGGTCGTTTACACAAAAATATTGACCGTTATGAATTCAAATCATTTTAAAGCTAAAATTCATATTTTTTTTAAATAATTTTTCACATAAAAACATTTCGAAAAAATACACGAATTGCGCACGAAAATCGAGAAATATTACATGAAGCTAATCAAGGTCTCGAAATACGAAAAAAAGGCTAAAATTCAAAATGACCTATCAGGTCATCACATTTTCCACCTCTAAAATAAACATCCGTCCTCGAACGGACATAAAAAGGTACCTTGACTTGTGAAAAGGTGGGAGTATCTACTCCTCATATCGGACTCGGACTCCCACATAGCTACCTCGATCGACTAACCTCCCCACTGCACTCTAACAGAAGGATAACTCTTAGACCTTAACTTTCGGACCTGCCATGCTACAATGGCAACCGGCTCCTCCTCGTAAGTCAAATTCTTATCCAATTAGACTGAGATGAAATTTAATACACGGGACAGATCACCCTGATACTTCCGGAGTATGGAAACATGGAATATCAGGTGAACTGCTGATAAGCCAGGTGGCAATGGAAGCTTGTAGGCCACCTCACCAACTCTCTCAAGGATCTCAAAGGGTCTGATATACCTAGGGCTTAACTTTCCCTTCTTCTCGAACGTCATCACACCTTTCATGGGTGAAACCCAAAGCAAAACCCTCTCTCCAACTATGAATGCAACATCACGAACTCTCTGATTGACATAACTTTGTGCTGTACGAAGTCGATCCTGAATTATCTTGAACATTTCCAAGGCATCCTGAACCAAATCGGTACCCAACAACCGAGCCTCTCCCGGTTCAAACCAACCACTAGCGAACGACACCGACTCTCATATAAGGTCTCATAAGGAGGCATCTGAATACTCAATTGGTAGCTGTTGTTGTAGGCAAAGTCCGCAAGCGGCAAGAATTGATCCCAACAACCCCTGAAATATATAACACAGGTACGAAGCATATCCTCAAATATCTAAATAGTGCGCTCGGACTGTCCGTTCGCTTGGGAGTGAAATGATGTACTGAACTCAACCCGTGTTCCTAACTCACGTTGTACGGCCTACCAGAAATGCGATGTGAACTATGTACCCCAATCAGAAATAATAGACACTGTCACACCATGAAGACGAACAATCTCGCGGATATAGATCTCAGCTAACCGCTCTGAAGAATAGGTAACTACCACTGGAATGAAATGTGCCGACTTGATCAACCTGTCCATAATGACCCATACTACATCAAATTTCTTCAAAGTCAGTGGGAGCCCAATAACAAAATCCATGGTAATACGCTCCCACTTCTTGTCACGACCCAATTTCTCTTATAGGCCGTGATCGAGCCCTACGTCACCGCTAGGCAAGCCAACGGTGAACTAGCCATGTATTTATTCTTTTAATAATTTTGAAGTAGTTGATTTGTATTTATTAAGAAAATGAGAAGTGGAAAATTTTATAAAGTAAGCGTAAGCTCACAAAGGAGAAAGTACATTGATATAAATATCCATTACGTGCTTTATTTGCTATCCTCGGACCATCGAAACGGAGCACCCTTCTGGGTCAATCTAGTCAAAGGTGCTGCAATAGATGAGAATGCCTCCACAAACCGGCGATAATGCCCCAAGAAGCTCATGATCTCGGTCGTTGTGGTAGGACGAGGCCAACTCTGAACTGCCTTGATCTTCCTGAGATCTACTTTAATACCCTCGTCTGATACAACATGCCCGAAGAATGCCAAAAAATCCAACCAGAACTCACACTTAGAGAACTTAGCATATAGCTTCTGTTCCCGCAAGGTCTGAAGCACCATTCTCAATTGCTGCTCGTGCTCCTCCATGCTATGTGAGTAAATCAATATATCATCAATGAAGACAATGACAAACGAGTCAATATATGGCATGAACACACGGTTCATCAAATCCATAAATGCCGCCAGAGCGTTAGTCAAGTCGAAGGACATCACTAGGAACTCATAGTGGTCATATCTAGTCCGGAAAGCCGTCTTCGGTACATCCGAATCACGAATCTTTAACTAATGATACCCTGATCTCAAGTCGTTCTTAGAGAACACCCTGGCACCCTGCAACCGGTCAAACAAATTATCAAAATGCGGCAACGGGTACTTGTTCTTAATGGTAACTTTGTTCAACTAGCGGTAATCAATGCACATCTGCATAGTTCTATCCTTCTTCTTCACAAATAACACCAGTGCACCTTAAGGCGACACACTCGGTCTGACAAACCCCTTTGCTAGCAACTCCCCAAGCTATTTTTTCAACTCCTTCAACTCTTTCGGAGCCAGGCGGTACGGTGGAGTAGAGATAGGCCGGGTACTAGGAGCTAAATCAATACAGAAATCGATATCACGATCTGGTGGCATGCCTAGTAGATCAGAAGGAAACACATCGGAGAACTCCCGGACCATGGGCACTGAATCAATCGCTAGAGTCTATGTAGTAGTATCCCAAACAAAATCTAGATAAGCCAAACAACCATTCTCGACCATGTGTCGAGCCTTCAGAAAAGAGATAACCCGACTAGATGCACTGGCAGACGAACCCTTCCACTCCAACCTAGGCAGCTCTAGCATCGCCAAGGTAATAGGCTTGGCATGGGAATCAAGGATGGCGTGATATGAAGACAACCGGTCCATGCCCAGGATGATCTCAAAGTCGGTCATATCGAGCAACAGAAGATCCGCTCTAGTCTCATAACCATAAAAAGTCACAATACAGGACCGATTGATCTGATCCACCATAATAGAATCGCCCACTGGCGTGGACACATAAACAGGAGTACCAGAGACTCAAGAGGAACACCTAAAAAATGAGAAAACAGAGATAAAACATATGAATATGTAGCCCCTGGGTCAAATAGTACCGAAGCATCTGTAATACAGACAAAAATAATACATGTGATCACGGCATCTGAGGCTACTGCATCTGGTCTGGATGGAAAGGCATAGAACTTAGCTGGAGCGCCACCTGGCTGGACTCCACCTCTATGACGACCACTACCTACCTGCCCTCTGCCTCTAGGCGGCCAGATGACTGGTGTGGCAACTGGTGCTGTAATCATAGGCTGCTGACCCTGCTGTACCGCCTTGCCCCAAAGTCTGGGGAAGAACCTCCTCATATGACTAAGATCCCTACACTCGAAACAACCTCTTGGTACGGTGGACTGCTAACATGAAGTATGACCCTGATGGCCTAAATACCCACTGGAGAAACCCTGAATAGCTAGTGGATGGTAGGAGCTCTCTAGAATGGCGCTGAAATAGGGCCACACTGGAGCACCCTGAGGAGGAGACATTACTAGATATATGGTCCTGCTAGACTGACCCCTCACAAATTGACCTCTGCCCCCAGTAGGAGCACCACTAAAAACTCCAGAATATCGAAACCGTTTGTCCTCAACGTCTGCTCTCGGCTAGGCTGATGAACACCCTCGATCCTCAAAGCTATCTCCACAACCAGCTCGTAAGAAGTCCCCATCTCAACCTCTCGGGTCATAGTGCGAACCCACAAAAAACCTCCGCACTCTCTCTACATCGATGGGAAGTATCATAAGTGCATGGCGAGACAACTCAGAGAAACTCACCTCATAGTAGGTCACCGACATCTGGCCCTGCTGGAGCTGCTCGAACTGAAATCGCAATTCTTCCCTCTGAGAGGGTGGAATATATCTATCTAGGAAGAGGTGTGTGAACAGGAGGAGAACCTACTGGCCTACAAAGAAAATGGGATTGCCACCATCTACGGGCCCTGCCCTTGAGCTGAAAGGTGGTAAAGTCCACCACGTGGGACTCTAATATCTTCATGTTGTGCAGTCTATCCCTGCAATGATCAATAAAGTCCTAGGGGTCCTCATGTCGCTCACCTCCAAAGATAGGAGGATGTAGCCTGGTCCATCTATCTAATAGCTTCTGCGATTCGCCGGCAGTAGCTGGTCTGGGATCTGGTATAGCCGCTGTAACTGGCTGAGCTCCGCCCACGGGTAGTGCGCCCGGGGTTTGATATATGGCAGTTGCATGCCCTGGATCCTGGGCGGCAGGGGTCTGTGCTCCCCTTCCCGCCCGAGATGTGGTTGGGTCTGCTGGAAATAAAGCAGCCTGAGTCATAGAATCCATGAACCGCAACATACAAACCATGACCTCCTGGAATCCTAAGCGGACATGAAATCCACTAGGGCTGGCTCCGCTGCAGGCACCTCTCCCTTCTCTACAATAGCAAGATCCTTCACTTGATCTACTGGTGGCACAACTAGAGCAAATCTAGGATGCCCTTGTCCTTTACCACGAGCTGGAGCCCTCCCACGACCTCTACCTCGGCCCCTAGCAACAGGGGAAGCAACTCCTCCATGGTCAGGTACATCTGTCGCGTGCTTTCTCACCATCCGTGAGAGAATAAGAGAAAGACACTTAGCACAACATCAACTGCACGATAGGAGATAAAGAAAGAGTAGTTTCCTAACACCCTATAGCCTCTCGATGATAAGTACGGATGTCTCTGCACCGATCCGCAAGACACTATTAGGCCTGCTCATAACTTTTGATATCTACGTGAATCTAGTGCTCTGATACCATGATGTAATGACCCAATTTCATCTATAGGTCGTGATGGCGTCCAATATCGCTGCTAAGCAAGCCAACAATGAACTAATCATGTATTTATTCTTTTTAATAATTTCAAAGTAGTTGATTTGTATTTATTAAGTAAATGAGAAGTGAAAAATTTAATAAAGTAAGCGTAAGCTCATAAAGGAGCAAGTACAGTGATATAAATACCCACTAAGCATCAAATGTTTACTAGCATACTTCCAAGACTCGGTGTCACAAGTGAATGAGCATCTAGTAGAATATACAAAACACTAAGCTACTGTCTGAAATAGAGTAGACAAAAAGTAAATACAAAAGAGAGACTTCGGGTACTGTAGAACGGACTCAAAAAGCAGCTCACCACTAAGCCTCGGGGTAACAGGGGTGCACGCCTGACAGACTGCTAGATGCACCTGCCTCAGATCCTGCATGATTAGTGCAGAAGTGTAGCATGTGTACTTAAATAATATTTACCCCGTAAGTATCCAGTCTAACCTCGAATAAGTAGTGACGAGGGGTCGACATCAACACTCACTATGGGCCAACAATAAAATACAAGAATTCTAAATAGGCATGAGATATGTGTATAATAATAATAACATGATAGCAAGCAGTAAATAAATGATTCTTTAACTGATAGTAAATTTCAAAAATATTCAACTAACACATACTAACTCCAGATAAAATCCGGGCCAATAAGTGAATTATAACCCCTCATTTCATAAAAATAATAATATCAAGTGTATTCGGGCCCCAAACATTAACACGCACGATTTATGTCGAGGTCGTACGGCCCGATCAAGAATAATGTGTACACTACCGAGGGTCGAGCGAACACGAACCATAGATGCATTTATTATACTACCGAGGCGTTCGACCCGCTCCATAAGAAGAGAGAATACTCTACGAACATCCGATTTAACAGCTATTACAAGACTAATACACAAGGAAGCATAATTTCCATTAATTGACAAGTAACCCGCTAAAACTCAAAGTAAGTAAAATTCGGTCTTTACGAATCCTTTATCAAGTTTTAATATAATTTAGGCACTTAAATTAACAAGTAGAGTGCAAACAATACAAGTATTTCATGATTTGGGTCCTAAAACTACCCGGACTTAAGCATGTTAGTAGCTACGCACGGACTCTCATCACCTCATGCATGCGTAGCCCCCTCAATTAGAAGCAAATAGAAATTCAAAACACATATGGGGTAAATTCTCTCTTACAAGGTTAGGAAAGTGACTTACCTCGTCTCAAAGCTCACTTTCCGGCCCACAAACTCACTCTAAAGTCTCAACTTGGTGCCGAACAATCCGAAGTCAGTCAAATATTATATAAATTAATCAATATACACTCACAAGTTCGTAATTTAGCTATTAGAGTAATTACTCAACCCAACTTGGAAGATTCTTAAAATTCACCCCTATTCCCACGTGCCCGGATTCCAAAACATTTCGAAGAAAAATACTACACATAACCTCACGAACTCAAATATATAATGTTCACCCAATTCTATAGTCATTATCGTGGTTAAATCCCATTTTTATCAAAATCTAGGTTTTTCAACTAAACCCATAATTTCTAGTATTTATGTGTTAAGAATCTACCTAAAAATGCATGTATTAAACTCATCTTGTATAGAAATTACTTACCTCAAAGTGCTAGGTGAAAATCCCTCTTCAAGAGCTCCAAAATCGTCCAAGAAGTGAAAGAAATGAACCAAAATAGCCTAAGTCCTGACCTTAATTGAACCCCACTACCCTAGTGATTTTCGCTTTTGCGGGTCCTGGGGCACACATGCGACGCCGCACCTGCGGAAAATCCATCGCAAGTGTATTCCTAGACCAGGCTGCTTTGCTTCGCTTCTGCGGACGGGCTCCCGCTTCTGCTGAAGATCTGTCGCACCTGCAACCTAGGCCTGGCCGGCCTCCATTTGCATCTACAACCCTATCATTGCAGAAAGGAGTCTGCTTCTGCGGAACTCCCTTCGCTTTTATAGGCTACTGACCACCAATCCAAGTCCTCTTCTGCGATCAAAGCTCGCACCTGTGAGCTCACACCTGCGGCCAAAATCTCGTAGGTGCGGACACACCAGAACTGGTGCACCAGCAGTCATTCATGCAAATTTCCGAGTTTGATTCCAATCTGTTTCGCATCCGGGGCCCCCAGGACCCCATCCAATAACACTCACACATCCAATTACATAATATGGACCCGCTCGCGTGATTAAAACACCAAAATAACATCTAGAAATATGAATCGGATGCCAAAACACATGAATCGAATTATGAAACTCAAAAACTTCTAGAAGCACTTTCGCGCGTCCGATTCCTATCAAATCAACTCGGAATGACACCAAATTTTGTGTGCAAGTCAAAAATCGCTATACGGAGCTATTCCCTGACTCGAAATCCCAAACGGACCTTGATAACTCCAAAATCTACTTCAAATCAAATTTAAAGAACTTGAAAACCTCCAATGCGCCAATGTTCAATATTAAGCGTCGAAACACGCTCGGGTCATCCGAAACCCGATCCGAA
Source organism: Nicotiana tomentosiformis (assembly GCF_000390325.3). Taxonomy (NCBI): domain Eukaryota; kingdom Viridiplantae; phylum Streptophyta; class Magnoliopsida; order Solanales; family Solanaceae; genus Nicotiana; species Nicotiana tomentosiformis. The sequence goes on along the minus strand of NC_090815.1, from coordinate 135,649,687 downwards.
TATACGCCCACATTCAAAATGATCATACGAACCTATTGGGACCGTCAAATCCCGGTTCCGAGACCGTTTATGAAAAATGTTGACCCAAGTCACTTACCCCTTTTAAGCCAATATTAAGGAACTAAGTGTTCTGATTTCAACCCGAACCCTTCCAAACCCGAACTAACTATCCACGTAAGTCATAAAAAAGTAAAATCATATATGGGGAGTCTTATTTAAGGGAACGAGGATTTATAAAGCAAAACAACCAGTCGGGTTGTTACATTCTCCACCTATTAAACAAACGTTCTTCCTCGAACGGGTGTAGAATCGTACCTGGAGCACCGAATAAGTGTAGATATCTGCTCTGCATGTCCTTCTCGGTCTCCCAAGTTGCCTCCTCGACTGGTTGACCCCTCCACTGAACCTTTACCGCATAAATTTTCTTGGACCTCAACTGGTGAACCTTCCTGTCAACAATGGCAAATGGCTCCTCATTATAGCCCAGGCTCTCATCTAGCTGAACCGTGCTGTAGTCTAACACATGTGACCTATCGGCATGATACCTCCAGAGCATAGACACATGGAAAACTGGATGAACTCCCGATAGACTAGGAGGCAAATCAAGTTCATAAGCAACCTCCTCAACTCGTCTTAACACCTAAAATGGATATATAAACCTCGGGCTCAACTTGCCATTCTTCCCGAAATTCATGATTCCCTTTATTGGCGAGACTTTCAAGAGAACCTTCTCGACCACCATAAATGATAAATCACGCACATTCTGATCTTCGTGACTATTTTGTCTGGACTGTGCTGTGCGAAGTCGCTCCTGAATCAACTTCACCTTCTCCAAGGCATCCTTCACCAAATCAGTACCATATAACCTAGCCTCACCGGGCTCAAACCATCCGATAGGTGAACGACATCGCTGACCATACAAAGCCTCAAATGGATCCATCTCAATGCTGGACTGATAATTGTTGTTATAAGAAAACTCGGCCAAAGGCAATAATCGATCCCACTGCCCTCCGAAGTCAATCACACATGCTCTAAGCATATCATCCATGATCTGAACTGTCCGCTCCGACCGCCCGTCGGTCTACGGATGAAAGGTTGTGCTGAGCTCTACCCGGGTCCACAACTCACTCTGTAATGCCCTCCAGAAATGTGAAGTGAACTGAGGGCCTCTATATGATATGATGGAATCAGGAACACCATGCAATCGAACAATCTCCTGAATGTATATCTGGGCCAATCTCTTTGAAGAATACATGGTCACAACAGGAATGAAGTGTGCCGACTTGGTCAATCTATCGACAATGACCCAAACTGCATCAAACTTCCTCAAGGTCCGTGGAAACCCAACTACGAAGTCCATAGTCATGCGCTACTTAGGTATAACCATCTGCTATAGTAGGACACATGACCTCTGATGCTCATACTTAACATGCTGGCAATTCAGGCACCTCTCTACATACTCAACTATGTCCTTCTTCATCCGCTGCCACCAATAACGCTGCCTCAGGTCGCGATACATCTTTGTAGCACCTGGATGAATAGAATACCGAGAGCTGTGTACCTCTTCTAGAATAGTTTCCCTCAATCCATCAACATTAGGAACACATAGACGACCCTGAAGTCGTAGAACACCATCCTCATAGATAGTAACCTCCTTGGCACCACCCTGTAGTATTGTCTCTTGGAGAACCAACTAGTGCGAATCTTCATACTGACGAGCCTTAATCTGCTCGAATAATAAAGACTGAGCGACGATGCATGCAAGAACTCAACTGGTCTCTAAAATATCCAACCTCATAAGTTTGTTAGTCAAGGTCTGAATGTCGAAAGCTAATGGCCTTTCCTCTGCTGAACTGAATGCCAAACTACCCATACTCTCCGCCTTTGCTCAAGCCATCCACAACCACATTCTCCTTGCCCTGATGATAAAAGATGGTAATATCATAATCCTTTAGTAGCTCAAGCCACTTGCGCTGCCTCAAATTGAGATCCCTCTACTTGAATAAATGCTGCAATCCGCGATGATCGGTGTAAACCTCACAGGACACCCCATAAAGATAATGCCTCCAGATTTTGAGAGCATGAACTATCACGGCCAACTTCAAATCGTGTATGGGGTAATTCTTTATGTGGGCATCCGGAGCACCACTGAACCCTCCAGAATATCGAAACCGTTTGTCCCTCAACGTCTGCTTTCGGCTCCGCTGACGAACACCTCCGATCTCTAAGCTATCTCCATAACCAGCTCATAAGAAGTCCCTATCTCAACCTCTCGGGCCATAGTGTTTTGGATACCAGATTGCAAACCCGCAACAAACCTCTACCCTCTCTCTGCATCGGTGTGAAGTATCATAAGTGCATGGTGACACAACTCAGAGAATCTCACCTCATAGTGGGTCACCGACATCTGGCCCTACTGGAGCTACTCGAACTGAAATCGCAACTCTTACCTCTAAGATGGTGGAATATATCTATCCAAGAAGAGGTGTGTGAACTGATCCCAAGTCAAGAGAGGAGAACCTGCTGGCCTGCCGAGAAGATAGGACTTCCACCATCTACGGGCCCTGCCCTCGAGCTAAAAGGTGGTAAAGTCCACCCTATGGGACTTCAATATCCTTATGTTGTGCAATCTATCCCTGCAACGATCAATAAAGTCCTGGGGGTCCTCATGTCGCTCACCTCGAAAGACAGGAGGATGTAGCCTGGTCCATCTATCCAATAGCACCGGTCGTAGCTGGTCTGGGCTCTAGTATAGCCACTACAACTGGCTGAGCTCTGTCCACGGGTAGTGCGCCTAGGGTCTGATATACGACAGTTGCATGCCCTGGAGCCTGGGAGGTAGGGGTATGTGCTCCCCCTCCCGCCCGAGATATGGCTGGGTCTGCTGGAAATAAACTAGCCTAAGTCATAGAATCCATGAACAATAGCATACGTCCCATGACCTCCTGGAATCGTGGTGTGTACATGAAATCCACTAGGGCTGGCTCCGTGGCAGGCACCTCGCCCTGCTCCTCAATAGCAGGATCCTCCACTGGATCCACTGGTGGCACAACCGGAGTAACTCTACAATGCCCTCGTCCTCTACCACGAGCTGGAGCCTTCCCTCGGCCTCTAGTAACAGAGGGAACAACTCCTCCATGGTCGAGTACATCTGCTGCGCGCGTTCTCACCATCTGTGAGAGAATAAGAGAAATACACTTAGCACAACATCAACTGCACGACATGAGATAAAGAAAGAGTAGTTTCCTAACACCCTATAGCCTCTCGAAGATAAGTACGGGCGTATCCGCACTAATCCGCAAGACTCTATTAGGCCTGCTCATAACTTGTGAGAACTACGTGAACCTAGTGCTCTGATACCATGTTGTCATGACCCAATTTCTCCTATAGGCCGTGATGGCGCCCAACGTCACCGCTAGGCAAGCCAACAATGAACTAGCCATGTATTTATTCTGTTTAATAATTTCAAAGTAGTTGATTTATATTTATCAAGTAAATGAGAAGTAAAAAATTTAATAAAGTAAGCATAAGCTCATAAAGGAGCAAGTACAATGATATAAATACCCACTAACCATCAAATCTCTACCGGCATGCTTTGAAAATCCGGGGTCACAAATGAATGAGCAACTAGTAGAATATACAAAACACTAAGCTACTTTCTGAAATAGAGTAGACAGAAAGTAAATACAAAAGAGAGAGTCTGGGTGCTGCAGAACGGACTCAGAAAGCATCTCACCACTAAGCCTCGGGGTAAAGAAGGTACGCGCCTGACTGACTGCTAGATGTACCTGCCTCAGATCCTGCACGATTAGTGCAGAAGTGTAGCGTGAGTACATAAACAACATATACCCAGTAAGTATCCAGTCTAACCTCAAAGAAGTAGTGATGAGGGATCGACATCGGCACTCACTATGAGCCAACAATAAAATACAGGAATTCTAAATGGGCATGCGATATGTGAATAATAATAATAACACGATAACAAGCAGTGAATAAATGATTCTTTAACTGACAGTAAATTCCATAAATCTTCAACTAACACATACTAACTCCAGATACAATTCGGGCCAATAAAAGAATTATAACCCCTCATTTCCTAAAAATAATAATATCAAGTGTATTCGGGCCCCAAGCATTAACACGCACGATTTATGACGAGGTCGTATGGCCCAATCCAGAATAATGTGTAAATTGCCGAGGGTCGAGCGGTATGAAACATAGATGCATCTATTATACTGCTGAGGCGTTCGTCCCGCTCCACAAGAAGAGAGAATACTCTATGAACATCCGATTTAAAATCTATTACAATATTAATACACAAGGAAGCATAATTTCCATTAACGGTCAAGTAACCCGCCTAAACTCAAAGTAAGTGAAATTCAGTTTTTACGAATCCTTTATCAAGTTTTAATATAATTTAGGCACTTAAATTAACAAGTGGAGTGCAAAAAATACAAGTATTTTATGATTTGGGTCCTAAAACTACCCTGACTTAAGCAAAATTAGTAGCTACGTACGGACTCTCGTCACCTCGTGCATGTGTAGCCCCCTCAATTAGAAGCAAATAGAAATTCAAAACACCTATGGGGTAAATTCCCTCTTACAAGGTTAGCCAAGAGACTTACCTCGTCACAAAGCTCACTTTCTGGCCCACGAACTCACTCTAAGTCTCAACTTAGTGCCGAAAAATCCGAAGCTAGTCAAATATTATATAAATTAATCAATATACACTCACAAGTTCATAACTTAGCTATTAGAGTAATTTCCCAACCCAAGTCGGAAGATTCTTAAAATTCACCCCTGGGCCCACGTGCCCGGATTCCGGAAATATTTAAAGATAAATGTTACCCATAACCTCACTAACCCAAATATATAATGTTCATCCAATTCCATAATCATTTTCGTGGTTAAATCCCATTTTTATCAAAACCTAGATTTTTCAACTAAACCCATAATTTCTACAATTTATGTGTTAAGAATCTACCCAAATATGCATGTATTAAACTAATCTTGTATAAAAATTACTTACCCAAAAGTGCTAGGTGAAAACCCCACTTCAAGAGCTCGAAATCGTCTAAGAAGTGAAAGAAATGAACCAAAATAGCCTAAGTCCCGACCTTAAATGAAACTCACTGCCCTATCGATTTTCGCTTCTACGTGTCCTGAGGCGCACCTGCGATGCCGCACCTTCAGAAAATCCATCGCAGGTGTAGTCCTAGCCTAGGATTCCTCCTTTCACTTCTGCAACGGGCTCCTGCTTCTGCATACCCGCTTCTACGGAAGATCTGTCGCACCTGCGAACTAGGCCTGGCCGGCCTCTATTTGTATCTCCGACCCTATTATCGCAAAAGCGAGGCCGCTTCTGTGGAACTCCCTTCGCTTCTTCGAGACACTGACCACCAATCCAAGGCCGCTTCTGTGATCAAAACTCGCACCTGCGGCCAAAATATCGCAGGTGCGGACGCACCAGAACTGGTGCACCAGCAGTCCTTCATGCAAATTTCCGAGTCCGATTCCAATCCGTTTCGCATCCGGGCCCCCGGGACCACATCTAATAACACTCACACATCCAACAACACAATACGAACCCGCTCGCGTAATCAAAACACCAAAATAACATCGAGAAATACGAATCGGACGCCAAAACACATGAATCAAATTATGAAACTCAAAAACTTCTAGAAACACTTCCGCGCGTCCGATTCTTATCAAATCAACTTGGAATGATGCAAAATTTTGCGTGCGAGTCACAAATTACCATATGGAGCTATTCCCAAACTCGGAATCCTAAATGGTCCTCGATAACACCAAAACCTACTTCAAAGCAAATTTAAATAACTTGAAAACCTCCAATGCGACAACTTTCAATATTAAGTGCCGAAACGCTTTCGGATCATCCGAAACCCGATCCGAACATACGCCTAAGTCCAAAATCATAATACGAACCTATTGGGACCATCAAATCCTGATTCCGAGATTGTTTACTAAAACTATTAACCAAGTCCCTTTTATGCCAATATTAAGGAACTAAGTGTTCTGATTTCAACCCCCACTAACCATCCCCGCAAGTCATAAAATAGTAAAAGCACATACGAGGAGTCTTATTTAAGGGAACGGGGATTTAGAAAGCAAAATAACCAGTTGAGTCGTTATACTTCCACTAATAATGCTGCCTCAAATCCTATTACATCTTGGTAGCACCCGGATGAATGGAATACTGTAAACTGTGGGCCTCCTTAAGAATTAACTCACGAAGCCCATCCACATTGTGCACACAAATTTGACCCTACATCCGCAACACCCCATTATCTCCAATAGAAACCTACTTGGCACCACTGTGTTGCACAGTGTCCTTAAAGACAAATAAATAGGGGTCGCCATACTGACGTTCTCTTATGCGCTCATACAAAGAAGACCGAGAGACTGTGCAAGCAAGAACCCGACTAGGCTCCAAAACGTCTAATCTCATGAACTGATTGGCCAAGGTCTGAACATATGATGCAAGAGGTCTCTCACCAACTAGAATATATACAAGGTTGTGTCACGACCCCTATTTCTCACCTTAGGATGTCGTGATGGCACCTAGTCTCTAAGACTAGGTAAGCCTAACACATATTGATTTAATAACAGAATTAAACAATTTAATCATTTATCATAAACCATTAAATGACATACATAGCCACAAGCAGCCAATAGTTATACATTTTCCAAAACAAGTAGTACGGAGTCATAAGCACTACTAAAATAAACTAGAATTTCTAAACACTATACATTTTTGAATTAAAATTTAATAGCAGCATAATGAAGTAAGATGGTGACTCTGAGGCCTGCGAACGTGTCACGACCCAAAATCTACTATAGGTCGTGATGGCACCCAACGTCGCCGTTAGACAAGCCAACGGTGAACCATCTAAATGATTATTCATTTTAATTTTTAAAATCAGGAATTTCATTAAATAAATAGAATAAATCCGGCACTCATAGAAACATGTGCCTTCCTTTACCAAATTTCGAATATAAATAAATTATAAAGTGAAACGATAATAATAACGTAAACTACAATAATAAACATCCACTAGGAACCCCCAAAACCCGGTGTCACAAGTGCATGAGCATCTATTAAAAAGTACAATAACAATACAACATTTGTCTGGAATATAAGATAGACAGGATAAAGTAAATAATTATGATGGAGACTTTGTGTGCTGTGAATCGTAGGATGGGATGCAGCTAACTATAAAGTCCCCTCGGCAGCTGCGCCTACGCGCCCAAATGGCCACTAAGTGAAACTGTCAGAACCTGCACATTTAGTGCAAAAATGTAGCATGAGTACGTAAATCAACGCACACCCAGTAAGTATCTATCCTAACCCCGAAGAGGTAGTGATGAGGGGTTGACATTGACACTACTAGTGGTCCATTAAATCAAATATAATAAAGTAGACAAGAACATGGTAAGTAATCAATGAGTGCATATATAGGCAAATAATACGGTCTACAGCTGAACAATGAACACAAAGTCCTAAATTATCGGATACCTCCTCAAATGGAATATGTAATGGTCAATACAAAACCAACGGTCACATCTCAAGTCAGGAAACTCATGAGTACGCGAACTCCTTATCAGTGTTTCGCATGATTCTACCGAGGCGAGCTACCCGATCCCATAAGAGTGTTTGTTAGAACTACTGAGGCGAACGGCCCGATCCCATAAGAGTGTGATACATAATCCTGCCGAGGCGAAAGACCCGATCCCATAAGAATATGATACGTGATACTGTCGATGTGAACGGCCCAATCTCGAAAGAATGTTATAATATCCTGTCGAGGCGAACGACCCAATCCCATAGGAGGTGCCGAGGCGAATGGCCCGATCCCATAAAAGTGTATAACAATAATCCTGCTGAGGCGAATGGCCCGATCCTATTAGAATAAGAAGCTTTAACGGGTCCTTGACCCTACTCACAAATATACGTGTGAGTTATGAAATTTACGAAAACTTTTCGATGAATACGCACAACGCGGAAGAAATTCGTAAGGGAAGCACAATTTTCCACGGCTAATCCAGTAGCTCATCAAATATCTAAAACAACGAGTCCATTACTCTACGTGAGTCTAGTCTCAGGTCGTAATGTGAAATAAAGTAATTAAATAGGCATGAATAACTCAATTAGTACAATTTAAAGCATGGCATGAATCTAAGTCTACCCGGACATAATCAAGAATTCTAGCATACGCACAAACACTCGTCACCTCATACGTGTGTAGCTCCCATAACATGTAGCATGTAATAAGTATTACACCTATGAGGTAAATTTCCCTTCACAAGGTTAGACAGGAGACTTACCTCGCTTCGAAGTTCCATAACCAGCTTCAACGCCTCTCTAGCACCTCAAACCAATGGCCATCGATCAGAAACTAGTCAAACAACCATGAAACCAATAAAATTATACTCCAACACTCATAATTAATCAATTTATAACAATTTCCAACTCCATTCGAAAAGTCAACAAAGTTAACACTCGGGCCCACGTGCCCGGATTCTGAAAATATTCGAAGATAAACATTACGCATAACACCACGAACTCAAGTATATAATTTATTCCTAATTCCATGCCCAATTTTGTGGTCAATATCCAAAAATATCGAATTCTAGATTTTCTTCCGAATCCCACAATTTCTACAAATTTTCATGAGAATATTCGTATACAACTCATGTATATAGCTTACAACAAGTGGGAATAACTTACCTCATGATAGATGATGAAAATATCCTCTTCAAAAGCTCCAAAAATCGCCCAACCAAGTGAAAAATGAGAGAAAATGAGCCAAATCCCGTATTAAATCAAATCTGCCCAGGCTCGCTCTTCTTCGCGATCGCGAAGGCCAACTCCTCCCAGCTGCCCAGCCACACTACACGTTCGCGCTCCACCCCTCGCGTTCGTGAAGGCCTTCTTCCTCACCGCCATCCCCCTCCCAGTGTTCTTCGCATTTGCGATTAAGTCTTCGCGTTCGCGAAGTAAGACCATGTCCTTCTTCGCGTTCGTGTGAGCCTCTTCGCGTTCGCGAAGAGAAAAACAGGGGCCCTTCATTAGACTTCTTCGCGATCGCGGGACTACCTTCCCAATCGTGAAGCACACCAGCACACCAACAACATCAAAACATCCAAACTTGGTTCGAAACCACCCTGGATCACACCCGAGGCCCTCGGAACCCCGTTCAATCACACCAACAAGTCCCAATACCTTATAGAAACTTATCCAAAGGCTCGAAATTCCAAGAATATCATCAAAATCATGAATCGACGATCAGAGTATTTTTTTAACTTTCAAACACTCAAACTTCAACGAACGCGTCTGAATCATATCAAAATATTCCGGAATGACGCCAAACTTTACGTACAAGTCATAAATCACGATACGAACCTATTCCAAGGCTCAAAATCCCAAACGGATATCGATAATACCAAAGTCTTCTTCAAACCAAACTTAGGAAATTTTAGAACCTTCAAAATGCCAACTTTTCACAATAAGCACCGAAATGCTCCCAAGCTACCCGATACTAAACCCGAACATACGCCCAAGTACGAAATCATCATACGAACCTATTGGAACTTTCAAATCCGTATTTCCAGGTCATTTACTGAAAAGTCAAATCTTGGTCAACTCTTCCAACATAAAGCTTCTGAATTGAGAATTTTCTATCTAGATCAAATCTGAACTTCCCGAAATTCAGCTTTGACTATGCGTACAGGTCATAAAATATGCAGTGAAGATACTCAAGACCTCAAACCGCCAAACAACGTGCTATGGAACAAAATGACTGCTCGGGTCGTTACATTCTCCTCTATTTAAACATATGTTCGTCCTCGAACTGCTAAGAACCATTCTAGAGTTTCCCAAAAACACTGTTTAACACCTCGCGCACCTACCCGTGTCGTCGCAACCCATGTGAGCACATTAGTTCGAGCCAGACTAAAGATTTTTCCTGCTAGCTTAACCTACAAGCCTTAGAACCAATTTCCAACATCCGAAATTCTTCACGAGACCTGATTCCAACATACAGACACTTTATCAATCTCAACTCGCTGTATCAAAACATGATCATACACCCATGCTAAAATCACACCATGCACCGCACAATTCGTATGTCCATAGTAATGCCCTCCAACTACAATAGCTACAAATTCACGAACCAAATGCCTATAGTATACCTCACAACACATATAAGTCCGGTCTCAACACTCACAGTACTGCAACAATGAAATAGATGTGCAGGAACTCATAACCATCTGTCAAAGCAATAAATCATGCAGTTTCTCCACTTTACAAGAACAATTACCTCGTTCTGAACTGAATAGTGTCATTTTCTCTTTCATATGCCTTACATAAATCCGATCAGACTGATTTAATGTCCAATAACCTCGTCTCACCCAGTACAAGCTGCTCGGGCACTAAGCCACCTCAAACGCCGTCTAAACTCTCATATGACGCCATCACTGCGCCAACAAGCTACAACTCAAATTTGACACATAAGGAAGAACAAACTCTGGCAAAGAACTACTCAGCCCACATAACGAATAAAATGACCAAACAAATGCTATGAACCTATATCAGAGATGAGAAACAAGGCACACAAAATAAGTATAAGGAATCGTACTCAAAACCTCACCATTGCGACATACAACCCGATCCATATATGATGTCGTTGCGACATACAACTCGATCCAAACATGATACCGTTGCGGCGTGCAAGCCGATCCAAACATGATACCCGCGACGGCGTGCCATCGGTCCACACATAATAATCAATAAGGAAATACCCACCATGCTATAATTCTCATTCCCACGAAATGCCCGAGTATCGACCACAAGCACGCTAAGTGCATAAATACAACCCTGGGGAGTCGGATAGCACCATGCGAGACAAAACCCAAGCACAACTAAGGTACAACAAATGACAAGATACACGGGGCTATAACACAGGTGTGGATAATCAAGTCGCCTCGCAACCCACATGGATTAATAGAGTAGCACTTGAAATAGACGATGTTGGGAATATCATCCACTACGCCCGAAGAATCATCCATAAGCAATGCTATGCTGAATGAACATATCGACTTGATGTAGAGCATACATTCACATTAGATCTACCAACGGCCTCCAGCCGAGTTCGATCATCTCATACTGGACCAATAACTTTTCAAAGATCCACAATGACCCCATCCATGACACATACGAGTAACCAACCAATCCGGAACAAACTTCCACAGTCCACAACCAAAGAAATAGAGCGTTTCTCAAACATACACTCTCTAAACAGCAACAGTACCGGAACCTTCATACCCGATTTCAATCTCTAACAATTCAAATGACTAACATATCACACTTATATGATCTTCCCATGGGATATAATCCCACAAATGCCCGCACCAGGTAGCAAACATCTGAACATCAATGGCCATCGACCATGTTGTGTATGTAATGCAAATCAACAATCCATGAATCAATACGCCATGCCTCTTACACAGAACACCATTCTCAGGCGACACTAAGATAGCACCATCATACTCTGAACATCTGAAATCTCACACTGCTCTTTCGAGCTCGTGAGATAATTATCAAAACTGAACTGCAACATTGATCCTCAACTTTCAATCACCATACCGCTCACTGCGCATATCCTGCTGCTACTCGAGAGTACAAGAATTTCATCATAATATCCTGAACCATCAGTAGAGTTAACACTCCATCAGCTCGAAACCTTTCACTTAACTCATTTTCGAAGAAGGATCGCCCTCATAACTAACTTCCCATAACCGCAGAAAATACAAACCTCAAATCGCAGTTTAAACCGTCATAACTCCTCTGGGATCCATTCACACATAACCAATCAATCAGAATCAAATACCTCCAAAGGAATTGAACCACGATGGCTATCAATCCCACACATACAACCAAAAAACACTTTCATAGCCTTACCACATCGAAGAAACCGATCATTTCCACAACCCTGCTGATTCAAACTATTACTATCTGACTCTACTTCTCCCAATAGTTCTATTAAAACATATAACAGACCCCAAACTACACTCATCCAGAGTGACCCAAATGACAAGACCGCATCGTCTCAATACCCATTAGCCATCTCATACCGTCCTTATGCACCTAATAACATCTCCCGCAGTACACACATTCTGGAAGACCTCCCGCTTTCTCCCATTTCTCTAACACCGCACCGTAGACCCAATGATAACATAGAAATTCACCAAGTATTTTTCACACTCTGCTACAAAACCCAGTCCTAAGCCACATAACGAACCCAAAATTCTTAAAAACCGCACTTTAATTCTTGAACCCACTAGAACTATTGTTGAGAGTTACCCACTCTGACCTGGTCCCGAATATATAACTAAACTCTAGTGCTCTGCTAGAACATGAACACTTCTAACGAAGCAACCGGATGAATTATTTTCCTTACACATCACATCTACAAGAATTATGAATCGATAAGGTGAAATGTAGCACATATATGTCAAATTCCTTACCCAAACTAGCCTTGATGTTTTCTTCTCTTGGTCATAACTAACCCACCAATGAACCGATAGCCAGAAACTACACAGGCACACAACCACGTGACCTAATCGTAGACGACATGCTTCCCTACTTAGCTTTAAGCCACAATCACATAAATTCAGGACCCACAATGACTCCTCCTCCTCAGTTACCATGACCTCACACCATTGCTCAACCAAATTTCTCATAAGTTCTTGTTGCACTAATCATAACGCATCCCCAATTATCAGCCACAATCGCACGCTCGACCTCCTGACAGTCATACCATCTTCTTCAATCTATCCAAGCTCACATCATAATACATGCATCCCATGTTGGGCAAAAAGTATAACTCTTCGTAGTAACCTAATCAAAATCACGAAACCGCTAACCTGCTCACATAAGATAGACCACCTATGTAACCTCATATCGACCTCCTCCAACGTTATTGCTATAGTTACATCCATCATGAAATCAATTAATCTCCCTGGGTCCACACTGATTCGCCGGCTATAAGAATCCTTTCATTCGTTAACATCACCCGAAGGTCCAACAATATGCTTGAAACTCAAAGTTGTACTGTATCCAAAACAATGATCGAATACTCACACTTTCCTACATTCCAATCACGCCTTCTCGTCACATTCAAAATTCCTAAGCACAGAAACCACCTCAGAGATCATCTCTCTCGAACCATCAACATTGGAAACGCCGATTCGATCCTGAAGTCGCAAGACACAACCATCTCTGATAACTTCCTCTTAGGTTCCATCTCACAACACTGTGCCCAGAGGCACACAAATGAAGACCAACATACCGACGAGCCTCAATGCGTTCAATCAAGGACGGCGATACCACAATGTTAACAAGAATTCCACCAAATTCGGGAATATCCAATCTCGATTGTAGGCAATACCGACACTGGACTGAAATGACAGAACACCCTTCCATAATGCGACGATAATAGCCCGCCCGAATACACAGGGAGAAATATTTTGCACCACATCTGCGACATCTTCACAACTCGTCGATGCTCGAATGATAACAAATGCCTGACGTCGCGTATGAATGAGTAGGAAGGAACTGAAGGAATAAGCCTCAACAAAATCAAATCGCACGATAAGGAATCAAGGAAGGGAAGTTATCCTCACAATTATGCAGCCTCTCGAAGATAAGTACAGGCGTCTACGTACCAATCCGAAAGACTCTACTAGACTTGCTTGTGACTCATGAGACCTAAGTGAACCTAGTGCTCTGATACCAAGCTGTCACGACCAAAAATCCACTATAGGCCATGATGGCGCCCAACGTCGCCGTTAGGCAAGCCAACGGTGAACCATATAAATAATTATCCATTTTAATTTTTAAAATCAAGAATTTCATTAAATAAATAGAATAAAATCTGGTACTCATAGAAATATGTGCCTTCATTTACCAATTTCTGAATATAAATAAATTATAAAGTAAAATGATAATAATAACGTGAACTGCAATAATAATCATCCACTAGGAACCCCCAAAATTCGGTGTCACAAGTGCATGATCATCTACTAGAAAGTACAATAACAATACAACATCTGTCTGAAATATAAGATAGACAGGATAAAGTAAATAATTATGATGGAGACTCTGTGTGCTGTGAATCGTAGCATGGAATGCAGCTCACCATAAAGTCCCCTCGGCAGCTCCGCCTACGCGCCCAAATGACCACCAAGTGAACCTGTCAGATCCTGCACATTTAGTACAAAACTGGAGCATGAGTACGTAGATCAACGCATACCCAGTAAGTATCTAGCCTAACTCCGAATAGGTAATAACGGAGGGTCGACATTGACACATACTAGTGGTCCATTAAATCAAATATAATAAAGTAGACAAGTATGGAACATGGTAAGTAATAAATGAGTACAGATATAGACAAATAATACGGTCTACAGCTGAACAATGAACACAAATTTATAAATTATCGGATACCTCCTCAAATAGAATACGTAATGGTCAATACCAAACCAACGGTCACATCTCAAGTCAGGACTAATATTCATTGCTTCACCACGACTTTTGGATTCATTTTATGGTGTTTTATGGTCATGCAACACGATTTTATGAATATATCTACTTTTTCATGTGTATTAGCTGTACATGCTGATTTTGTAAAAAAAATGAGGGACTCCAATTGACCTGAATTTTTGTAGGTCCATAAAAACACGACCTAGTGATCAATACTCATTGTTTTGCCATATTCATGAAACATGCATTTATGATTATATTCACCTTTCGTGTGTATTAGTATATTCTAACTTTGTAAAAACAAATTGACGGACTCCGATAGGCTTGAAATTTTGTCCATAGGAAACGGCCTAGTGACCAATACTCATTGTTATGTCATGACTTTTGGGTTCACTTTAAGGCATTTCGGGATCATACAATATGAATTTATGATTATATCTATTTTTTCGTGTGTATTAGTATATGCTAATTTTGTAGAATATTTTTTGACGGACTCCGATTGGCCTGAATATTTTTAGCTCCATAGAAAACGGCCTAGTCACCAATACTCATCGCTTCGCCATGACTTTCTAGTTTATGTTTTGGTATTTTGGGGTCATGCAACCCGATTTAATATTATATCTACTTTTTTGTATGTATTAGTACATGCTATTTTATAAAAAAAAAATTGACGGACTACACTTGACTTTCGTAAGTCCATAAGAACCTGTCAGATCCTGCATATTTAGTGCAAAACTGGAGCATGAGTACGTAGATCAACGCATACCCAGTAAGTATCTAGCCTAATTCCAAATAGGTAGTAACGAGGGATCGACATTGACACTTACTAGTGGTCCCTTAAATCAAATATAATAAAGTAGACAAGTATGGAACATGGTAAGTAATCAATGAGTACAGATATAGGCAAATAATAGGGTCTACAGCTGAACAATGAACACAAAGTCATAAATTATCGGATACCTCCTCAAATGGAATACGTAATGGTCAATACCAAACCAACGGTCACATCTCAAGTTAAGAAACTCATGAGTATGATACGTGATACTGCCGAGGCGAACAACCCGATCCCGTAAGAGTGTGTGACAATATCCTGCCAAGCGAACGACCCAATCCCATAAGAGTGTATTACAATAATCCTGTCGAGGCGAACGACCCGATTCCATAAGAGTGTATATAGTCATGCCGAAGCGAACGACCCGATCCCATTAGAATAAGAAGCTTTAACGGGTCCTTGACCCTACTCACGAATGTTGACACCCAATTTTGTCCTTTTATAATTAATTTTCCCACTAAGCGACTATTTTTCTCTAAAAGGTCATAATGATACTTATAATATTTTATAATATTTTTATCTTATTACAAGTATTACAAGTTTATTATAATTTCTGCGACATATTTTATTCATTGAATTCATATCTTTCGGTAACATAAGGCATTGCAATTTATTTTTAACTTGTTCTAGTATATTTATATAAAGGTGCATTTATTTAAATATTTATTTTTTGCCTCACAAATTTTATTTAAGTATCTGAATTACCTTTTTAATATGTTTTTCCTATTATTGTCATTATATTATTAGTTTAATACTATTATTATTAATATTATTAGTATCATCATCAGTGTTGTTGTTGTTGTTATTATTATTATTATTACTACTACTACTACTACTATTATTATTATTATTATTATTATTATTATTATTATTATTCTTTTTGGTAACAACTGTAAATATTACCATACCAACAAACATGAGTTCACAATACACCTAAAGAGCACCTAACCACACATCTACCTTCTAGGACGGTTAATGTGAAGAATTAGGCCTAAGAAATGACCTTTCTAGTTACACATGATATTTTGTATCAGTCTATTATTCCTATAGTTTCTTCTAGTCAGAATTAGAAGTTCTAATCTATGTACAATTTTCTTCTGAATCTGTACTACAACTAGCTCAATATTTACACTTTGATTCTTGAAAATGACCCAGTTCCTTGCCCTCCACATATGGTAGATGATAACACTCCAAATAGCCGCTACTGTTTCCTTAGTTGCTTGCTTCCAATGCTTACTTCTGATTATTTCCATTATCCTCTTCACCTCTCCTTCTTGGAGTTGGATGTTCAGCCAGCTTTCTAATTCCTTTCGAAGTTCACTGATCCATGCACATTCTGCAAATAGATGCAGAGGAGTTTCTGCTGTGTGTGTATTACATAGGCAGCATTCACTGTTATCCACTTGAATACTCAATAGTCGAAGCCTATCTTTCGTTAAGAGTCTATTCTATACAGCTAACCATAGAATAAACCGATGCTTTGGTTGAGCAATAGCAGTCCACACTAGGTCAGCAGTAGCCCACTTTGTAAGATTACCTTTGAGAGTAATGTAGCTTCCTCTAATAGAATACCTTCCAGTAGAATTCAACCTCTATTTGACATTTATGTACCAAGTGATCATGTCATCATTCAGAGAGTTTATCTTCTTCCAATGCCAGCTATAATCTAGAGAGGGCCTATTTGTCCAGATATTATTGTCATGAACCCACTTCACCCATAAGGAGTCCTGCTTCTCTGATAGCTGCCATATAAGCTTGCCAACAACTGCAATATTCCATTGTCGACAACTCTTAATATTAAGTCCTCTAAACGTTTTAGGCACACAGATCTTATCCCAAGATATTAGTGGTGTCTTCTTCTTCTCCTCTATACCTCCCTATAAGTACTCCCTACATAGCTTATCACACTCTGAGGAAGTATAAACACAACCCCCCAGAAATTATGTATGGAGAAGAGTACTGCATTAATAATTTATAATCGCTCAGTATAGGATAGCAGCTTTGAATAGCCACACTTTATTCTCTGAGTGATCTTATCAGTCAATTGATGACAGTCTAGTTTGTTTCACTTTTTTGAAGAAAGTGGTAGTCCCAGATACTTAATAGGGAAGGTCCCTATTGTGAATCTAGTTATTTCCAGTAGTCTCTTCTTAGTTGCATCATCTACTCCTGCAACAAATATACTTGACTTTTCCACATTTGCTATCAATCCTGTAACCTTAGTAAAGTGATCTAGTGCCTCCATTACTTTTTTGACATATTTTTCTTGACCTTTGTAGAAGATCATTGTGATTGAGCTTGAGCTGTTTACACATTGGGTGAAACTTAAAATCTGGAAGTTCACTCATACACTTAAGTGTTCTTGACAAGTACTCCATAACTAATACAAATAGGAGGGGAGACATGGGATCCCCATTTAGTCCTCTTCTCCCCACAAAATAGCCATTCCCTTCTCCATTAACAATGATAGAATATTTCGTTGAGGTTACACACTCCATCACAAGCTTGACAGATTTTTCTGGAAACCCATAGCCATTTAATGCCTTTTTTATAAATTTCCAGCTCACCATGTCATATGCTTTCCTTAAGTCAATCTTCATAAGGCATCTAGGGATTGTTTTCCTCTTATAAAGTCTTAGAAGGTCATGGCAAACCAAAATATTATGCACCATGGATCTTTTCTGTACAAAGGCTGTCCGATTTTCAGACACCAGATGGCTAACCCCTTCTTTAAGCTTCAAGCATAGAAGTTTTGATATCACCTTGTAGATCACATTACAACACCCATTGCCTCATTGTGACTTTTAGATTCTTATTATGGCATTTTGAGGTTATGCAATACGAATTTATGATTATCTACTCTTTTCATGTGTATTAGTACATGCTGATTTTGTAAAATTTTCTTGACGAACTCCAATTGTCATGAAATTTTGTAGGTCCATAGAAAAATACCTAGTGACCAATACTCATTGCTTCGCACCATGATTTTTGGATTCATTTTTTGGTGTTTGACGGTCTTTCAATACGAATTTATGATTTATTCACCTTTTTGTGTGTATTAGTATATACTGATTTTTTAGAATCATATTTTACGGACTTCAATTGGCATGTAGTTTCGTAGGTCCATAGAGAATGGCTTGATGACCAATACTCATCATTTGTCATGACATTCGAATTCATTTTTTTTAGTGTTGTGAGGTCATGCAACACGAATTTGTGATTATATCCACTTTTATGTGAATTCGTACATGCTGACTTTGTAAAAAAATAATTGACGGACTCTGATTGGCTAGAATTTCGTAGGTCCATACGAAATGGCATATTAACTAATATTCATCGCTTCTCCATGACTTCTAAGTTTAATTTTTTGGTATTTTGGGGTCATGCAACATGAAGTGAAAACATTTTCACCTTTTCATGTATATAAGTATATGCTAATTTTATAAAATTGTTTTGACGGACTACGATTGGCCTAAATTTTCATAGTTCATAGAATAGCCTAGTGACCTATCTAATTGTTACTCCATGACGTTCAGGTTTATTTTATAGTATTTTTGGGTCATAAAACATGAATTTATGATTATATTCACTTTTTCTTGTGTATTAATACATGTTGATATTGTAAAAGATGTTTGACGGACTCCGATTGACCTGAATTTTCGTAGGTCAATAGAAAACGACCTAGTGACTAATATTCATTGCTTCACCACGACTTTTGGATTTATTTTATGGCGTTTTATGGTCATGCAGCACGATTTTATGAATATATCCTTTTTTCATGTGTATTACCTGTACATGCTGATTTTGTAAAAAATAATGACGGACTCCAATTAACCTGAATTTTTATATGTCCATAAAAACATGACCTAGTGATCAATACTCATTGTTTTGCCATATTTTGGGGGTTCATTTTACTGTATTTCATGATCATGCAACACACATTTATGATTATATTCACCTTTCATATGTATTAGTATATGCTAACTTTGTAAAAAAAATTGACGGACTCCGATAGGCTTGAAATTCCGTCCATAGGAAACAGCCTAGTGACCAATACTCATTGTTATGCCATGACTTTTGGGTTCACTTTAAGGCATTATGGGATCATACAATATGGATTTATGATTATATCTACTTTTTCGTATGTATTAGTATATGCTGATTTTGTAGAATTATTTTTGACGGACTTCGATTGGCGTGAATATTTATAGCTCCATAGAAAACGGCCTAGTCTCAAATACTCATCGCTTTGCCATGACTTTCTAGTTTTATTTTGGTGTTTTGGGGTCATGCAACATGATTTAATATTATATCTAATTTTTTGTATGTATTAGTATATGCTATTTTATAAAAAAAATTGACGGACTACAATTGGCCTGAAAATTCATAAGTCCATAGGAACCTGTCAGATCCTGCACATTTAGTGCAAAACTGGAGCATGAGTACGTAGATCAACATATACCCAGTAATTATCTAGCCTAATTCTAAATAGGTAGTAATGAGGGGTCGACATTGACACTTACTAGTGGTCTCTTAAATCCAATATAATAAAGTAGACAAGTATGAAATATGGTAAGTAATCAATGAGTACAAATATAGGCAAATAATACGGTCTACAGCTGAACAATGAACACAAATTCATAAATTATCGGATACCTCCTCAAATGGAATACGTAATGGTCAATACCAAACCAATGGTCACATCTCAAGTCAGGAAACTCATAAGTACGCGAACTCCTTGTCAGTGTTACGCACGATTCTACCGAAGCGAGCGGCCCGATCACATAAGAGTGTTTATTAGAACTGTCGAGGCGAACGACCCGATCTCATAAGAGTGTGATACATAATCCTGCCGAGGCGAACGGCCCGATCCCATAAGAATATGATACGTGATACTGCCGAGGCGAACAGCCCGATCCCGTAAGAGTGTGTTACAATATCCTACCGAGGTGAACGACCCAATCCCATAAGAGTGTATTACAATAATCCTGTCGAGGCGAACGACCCGATTCCAGTGTATATAGTCTTGCCGAAGCGAACGACCCAATCCTATTAGAATAAGAAGCTTTAACGGGTCCTTGACCCCACTCACGAATGTTGACATCCAATTTTGTCCTTTTATAATTAATTTTCCCACTGAGCGACTATTTTTCTTTAAAAGGTCATAATGATATTTATAATATTTTATAATATTTTTATCTTATTACAAATATTACAAGTTTATTATAATTTCTGCTACATATTTTATTCATTGAATTCATATCTTCCGGTAACATAAGGCATTGCTATTTATTTTTAACTTGTTCTAGTATATTTATATAAAGGTGCATTTATTTAAATATTTATTTTTTGCCTCACAAATTTTATTTAACTATCTGAATTACCTTTTTAATATGTTTTTCCTATTATTATCATTATATTATTAGTTTAATACTATTTTTATTAATATTATTAGTATCATCAAGAGTGTTGTTGTTGTAATTATTATTATTACTAATCTACTACTACTACTACTACTACTACTACTACTACTATTATTATTATTATTATTCTTTTTGGTAACAACTGTGAATATTACCATACCAACAAACATGAGTTCACAATACACCTAAAGAGCACCTAACCACACATCCACCTTCTAGGACGGTTAATGTGAAGAATTAGGCCTAAGAAATGACCTTTCTAGTTACACATGATATTTTGTATCAGTCTATTATTCCTATAATTTCTTCTAGTCTGGATTAGAAGTTCTAATCTAAGTACAATTTCCTTCTGAATCTGTACTACAACTAGCTCAATATTTACACTTTGTTTCTTGAAAATTTATAATATTTTTATCTTATTACAAATATTACAAGTTTATTATAATTTCTGCTACATATTTTATTCATTGAATTCATATCTTCCGGTAACATAAGGCATTGCTATTTATTTTTAACTTGTTCTAGTGTATTTATATAAAGGTGCATTTATTTAAATATTTATTTTTTGCCTCACAAATTTTATTTAACTATCTGAATTACCTTTTTTAATATGTTTTTCCTATTATTATCATTATATTATTAGTTTAATACTATTTTTATTAATATTATTAATATCATCATCACTGTTGTTGTTGTTGTAATTATTATTATTACTAATCTATTACTACTACTACTACTACTACTACTACTACTACTACTACTATTATTATTATTATTATTATTATTATTATTATTATTATTATTATTATTCTTTTTGGTAACAACTGTAAATATTACCATACCAACAAACATGAGTTCACAATACACCTAAAGAGCACCTAACTACACATCTACCTTCTAGGACGGTTAATGTGAAGAATTAGGCCTAAGAAATGACCTTTCTAGTTACACATGATATTTTGTATCAATCTATTATTCCTACAGTTTCTTCTAGTCTGGATTAGAAGTTTTAATCTAAGTACAATTTTCTTCTGAATCTGTACTACAACTAGCTCAATATTTACACTTTGTTTCTTGAAAATGACCCACTTCCTTGCCCTCCACGTATGGTAGATGATAACACTCCAAATAGTCGTTACTGTTTTCTTAGTTGCTTGCTTCCAATGCTTACTTCTGATTCTTCCCATTGCCCTCTTCACCTCTCCTTCTTGGAGTTGGATGTTCAGCCAGCTTTCCAATTCCTTTCGTAGTGCACTGGTCCATGCACATTCTGCAAATAGATGCAGAGGAATTTCTACTGTGTGTGTATTACAAAGACAGCATTCACTATTATCCACTTGAATACTCAGTTGTCGAAGCCTATCTTTCGTCAAGAGTCTATTCTGTACAGCTAATCATAGAATAAACCGATGCTTTAGTTGAGAAATAACAGTCCACACCAGGTCAGCAGTAACCCAGTTTGTAAGATTACCTTTGAGAGCAATGTAGCTTCCTTTAATAGAATACCTTCCAGTAGAATTCAACATGTATTTGTCATTTATGTACCAAGTGATCATGTCATCATTCAAGGGAGTTTATCTTCTTCCAATACCAGCTGCAATCCAGAGGGGGCCTATGTGTCCAAATATTATTGTCATGAACCCACTTCACCCATAAGGAGTCCTGCTTCTCTGATAGCTGCCATATAAGTTTGCCAACAGCTGTAATATTCCATTATTGACAACTCTTAATATTAAGTCCTCTAAACTTTTTAGGCACACATATCTTATCCCAAGATATTAGTGGTGTCATCTTCTTCTCCTCTGTATCCCCATAAGTACTCCCTATATAGCTTATCAACTTCTTCAAGCACACTCTAAGAAAGTATAAACACAACCCCCTAGAAATTATGTATGGAGAAGAGTACTGCATTAATAATTTGTAATCGCTAAGCGTAGGATAGTAGCTTTGAATAGCCACACTTTAGTCTCTGAGTGATCTTATCAGTCAATTGATGACAGTCTAGTTTGTTCCACTTTTTTGAAGAAAGTAGTAGTCCCAGATACTTAATAGGGAAGGTCCCTATTGTGAATCTAGTTATTTCCAGTAGTCTCTTATTAGTTGTTTCATCTACCCCTGCAACAAATATACTTGATTTTTCCATGTTTGCTATCAATCCTGTAACCTTGGTAAAGTGATCTAGTGCCTCCATTACTCTTTTGACAGATTTTCTTGACCTTTATAGAAGATCATTGTGATTGAGCTTGAGATGTTTACACATTGGGTAAAAGTTAAAATCTGAAAGTTCACTGATACACTTAAGTGTTCTTGACAAGTACTTCATAACTAATACAAATAGGAGGGGAGACATGGGATCCCCACTTAGTCCTCTTCTACCCTCAAAATAGCCATTCCCTTCTCCATTAACAATGATAGAATATTTCGTTGAGGTTACACACTCCATCACAAGCTTGACAGATTTTCCTAGAAACCCATAGCCATTTAATGCCTTTTCTATAAATTTTCAGCTCACCAAGTCATATGCTTTCCTTAAGTCAATTTTCATAAAGCATCTAGGGGTTGTTTTCCTCTTTTAAAGTTTTAGAAGGTCGTAGAAAACCAAAACATTATGCACCATGGATCTTTTCTGTACAAAGGTTGTCTGATTTTCAGACACCAGATGGCTAACCCCTTCTTTAAGCTTCAAGCATAGAAGTTTTGATATCACCTTGTAGATCATATTACAACACACATTGCCTCATTGTGACTTTTAGATTCTTATTATCGCAGTTCGAGATTATGCAACACGAATTTATGATTATCTACTCTTTTTATGTGTATTAGTACATGCTGATTTTGTAAAATTTTCTTGACGAACTTCAATTGGCATGAAATTTTGTAAGTCCATAGGAAAAGACCTAGTGACCAATACTCATTTCTTCGAACCACGATTTTCGGATTTATTTTTTGGTATTTTACTGTCTTTCAAAGCGAATTTATGATTTATTCACCTTTTTGTGTGTTTTAGTATATGCTGATTTTGTAGAATCATTTTTTACGGACTTCTATTGGCTTGAAATTTCGTAGGTCCATAGAGAATGGCCTGATGACCAATACTTATCATTTCATCATGATATTCGAATTCATTTTTTTAGTGTTGTGAGGTCATGCAACACGAATTTATGATTATATCCACTTTTTATATGAATTCGTACACGTTGACTTTGTAAAAAAAAAAAAATTGACGGACTCCGATTGGCTTGAATTTTCATAGGTCCGTACGAAATGGCATGTTAACTAATATTCATCGCTTCGCCATGACTTCTAAGTTTAATTTTTTGGTGTTTTGGGAAAATGCAACATGAATTGAAATCATTTTCACTTTTTCGTGTATATTAGTATATGCTAATTTTGTATAATTATTTTGACGGACTACGATTAGCCTAAATTTTCATAGTTCATAGAATAGCCTAGTGACCCATCTGATTGCTTCTCCATGACGTTCCGGTTTATTTTATACTTTTTTGGGGTCATGCAACATGAATTTATGATTATTTCTTGGGTATTAATACATGTTGATATTGTAGAAGATTTTTGACGGACTCCGATTGACCTGAATTTTCGTAAATCAATAGAAAATGACCTAGTGACTAATATTCATTGCTTCACCATGACCTTTGGATTCATTTTATGGTGTTTTATGGTCATGAAACACGATTTTATGAATATATCCACTTTTTCATGTGTATTAGCTGTACATGCTGATTTTGTAAAAAAAAAATGACGGACTCCAATTGACCTGAATTTTTGTATGTCCATAAAAACACGACCTAGTGATCAATACTCATTATTTTTCCATATTTTTGGGGTTTATTTTATTGTGTTTCATGATTATGCAACACGAATTTATGATTAAATTCACCTTTCATATGTATTAGTATATGCTAACTTTGTAAAAAAAAATTGACGGACTCCGATAGGCTTGAAATTTCGTCCATAGGAAACGGCCGAGTGAACAATACTCATTGTTATGCCATGACTTTTGGATTCACTTTAAGGTGTTTTGGGATCATACAATATGAATTTATGATTATATTCACTTTTTCGTGTGTATTAGTATATGCTGATTTTGTAGAATATTTTTTGACGGACTCTGATTGGCCTGAATTTTTGTAGCTCCATAAAAATGGCCTAGTCACTAATACTCATTGCTTCGCCATAACTTTCTAGTTTATGTTTTGGTGTTTTGGGATCATGCAACGCGATTTAATATTATATCTACTTTTTTGTGTGTATTAGTACATGCTATTTTATAGAAATTTTTTGACGGGCTACAATTGGCCTAAAAATTAGTAAGTCCAAAGGAAATGGTTAGTGACCAATACTCATCACTTCACCATAACTTTCTAGTTTATATTTTTTATTTTTTGGGGTCATGCAACAGGATTTATAATTATATTCACTTTTTTATCTATATTAGTACATGCTGATTTTATAGATTTTCTTTGACAGCTCCGATTGACCTGAATTTTTGTAGGTCCAAAGAAAACGTTCTAATGACCAATATTCATCGCTTCGCCATGACTTTAAGGTTTATTTTTTGATGTTTAGATGTCAGGCAGCATAAATTTATGATTATATTTACTTTTCATGTGTATTAGTACATGCTGATTTTGTAGATTTATTTTACGGACTCTGATTGGCATGAATATTTGTAGTCCATAGGAAACGACCTAGTGACTAATAGTCTTCGCTTTGCCATGACTTTCGAATTTATTTTATAGTGTTTTAGGATCATGCAATACGAATTTGTGATTATATCCATTTTTCATGTATATTATATTATATATAGTACATGTTGATCTTGTAGAATTTTTTGACGGACTCTGATTAGCCTGAAATTTCATATGTCCATAAATAGGGCCTAGTGACCAACACACATCGCTTCGCCATGATTTTTGGGTTCATTATGTGACATTTTATGGTCATGCAACATGAATTTATGATTATATCCACTTTTTTATGTGCATTAGTACATGCTAATTTTGTAAAATTTTTTGACGGATTCCGATTGGCCTGAAATTTTGTAAGTCCACAGAAAACTCCTAGTGAATGTTTGACCAAAAATATAGATCTTGGTTCAACTAATTAAATTTATACAAAGAAGGGTTAATATTAGTTAACAATAATATCCCAAAGATGAAATTCTCGAAAGTGCGATAAATAATATGTAGATATACTTTAATAGCAACAGTGGCACACAATCAATATTAAGTAAATCAAATAAAAGTAATGTAGCATGAAGTGTCACTTGATGAACAGCAATAAATGGCACCTATGTAAATAGAATGAATGAGTCACCCAAGAAAGGATGAAATCAGTAGATGTTCTTTCTGAAAATGATGAGTGATGGACATACCTTTGAATATCTGAGTTATTCTCGGATCCAGTGGAAAAGTGTGGACAAGAATCTTAGTGAGAAGCTTGTTTTTGTATGCTTGCAATAAGATCTGATTCTCTCTTTAAAGTCAAAGTATATTTTACAAAATGAATCTCCCATGTCCCCGATCACTGTGTCTCTTTCTGTTTATAGGGAACATGTTCCTAAAACCCTAATAGTACAAGTGCAGAGAATATTCACTAGAATATTCTCTTTAAAATCCTATCTTGAAACAAGCCGTTATAACTTTGTCAAGAGTATTCGACCTCGGCCTCGATCTTTGATTCCTTGACCTCAGTCTCTGCTGACTCTTCGACCACGTACTTCGTTGTTAATTAGATCACTTTGACACGTGGCAGCCTGTGAATGTTTTACTAATGCCATTTTGACTTAAAATATTCTTGTAAGGCCCCGTAAAATATCACAAAGGAATTTTAGGTTTCATGGTGCAGAGGTAGACTTATGCATTGATGATTGTAGAATAGTGTGTTAGGGAGTTGAAGAAATTTTTTAGAAGTGTAGGGCATTTCTGCGGTCTATTCTGTGGTCGCAGAACTGGTCTGTGGACCGCATATCGATCGCAGACTGAAGCAGTAAGATGGGCAAAACTTTTGGACTATTATGCGGTCCATTATGCGACCGCATAATCATTTTGCGGGCCGCATAACCCATTGCGAACCCAATATGAAATGTTCCGGAGGGAAGTTCTACGGCGCATTATGCGACCGCAGATCGGTCGCAGAGTGGGGAAGTATTGCCCAGTTCCGGAGGGCTAATATGCGGCCTATTTTACGGATCCCAGAAGAATTATGTGATCGCATATGCGACCGATGATCTGTGACGGGGCTCCATTTTTTGATTTTTATAACCCGATCCCATTTTGATAAATAGCCTTTGGGGCTCATTTTGAAGGAAAAAATTTGATATTTGTAGAGAGAAGTGAGAGTGTTCTAGAGAGAAGAAGAAGCTCAAGTGCTTTGTTCATCAAGATCTTGTCCAAGCTTTGAAATCCAATATGAAAATATCACAAGATCTTCACTCAAAAGGTAAGGTTCTAACCCTAGTCTTCAATTTCGAGTTTGGGATAAAACATGGGTGATTGGGAGTATGATTCTTGGGTGTGAGAGTATTATATATACATGCATGTACCAATAGGGTTTGTGGGAAGATTATTGAACCCAAATGGGTAAAGATTGGGTTGTGAAGTGAAAGAAATCTTGTGGAAGAACCTTGTAACCAATTTGCACATCTAGTGTTCGATAAAATGCCCAAATGAGTTGAAACCATGAATCTCTCCCTAATAATAGTTCAATTTTATTATATCTCTAGTTGATTGGAATTGCTAGAAGTGTTGGGACGTTGTGGTAATTTAAGGGAAGCTCAAGCAAGGTATTTTGGATAAACCCCTCTCTTAGAATTGAATCCCACGATATTCATATAATTTATGTAAGTCCCGAGTTATTCGTTATAAAATTGGCTATTTCGAAAAAGCTTGTGTTAAAAGATATATGTTCAATATGTATCCAAAATGCTTTTATCATGTTATGTTATCATTTGAGAATGTGTTCAAAGTATGGGTTGTGCATTAAAAATATTTCGACTTCAAGTCAAGTTCAAACGAAGGCTATTATGCCAAATTTTGTGAAAAATCTCTATGTGCCTAAGACTCTTAATTGCTCACATGTGTACTAAAAACCTTGATTGAAATGCCTTGTTGTTGATGATGATGATGTTTGAAAGTGAAAAATGTGAGCATGAAATACTAAATACGGCCGACGTGCCAAGAATAATTTTATAATTGTGGCCACTGGTGCCAATAAAATAAAAAGATGTGAAAGAAGTATGAAATGAGATGATTGGTAGAAAATGATGATGTCGATCCACACATCATTGTGGTGAGATGGCCTAGCCGGTCAGGTCGTGATCGGACGCCATGCTGCACACATGGTGGTGATTGTCTGAAAATTATAATTAAAATTATGATTGTGGTTGATGTATCGGATGAGACGGCCTAGCCGATCGGGTCATGATCAGACTCCGTGCTAAAAGTACAGTGGTATTGTGAATGGTAGCATATTGGTACTAAAGATTTCCCAACTTAAAATATGGAAATTTATTTGAACATTGTCTTGGTCCTAACTTGAGGTTTGATGTTGTTTGAGGCTTCCACTGATATCATGATTGTTCTTTCTTGTATTATTAATCGTTCTATTGAGAGGGTGGTTTGTCATTCATACTAGTACTATTCTATATGTACTAACGTCCCTTTTGTCTGGGGCGCTGCATCATCAATGGATGTAGGTGGTTCCAAAACATGAGACATTGATCAATGATAGCGGTACATCCTCTTCCTAGCTGACTTGGTGAGCCGCACTTCATTTCGGGAACATGTATCTTTTGTTCCTTTTGTATTGTGTTTGAGGTATAGCCGGGGCCTTGTTGTTGGCACTATCATAGTACTCTTTTGTATCTATTAGAGGCTCCGTAGATATAGTGTGGGTTGCATATTTGTGCTTGGGAAGTCAAACAAGTTATGTTGTGTTTGAATTACTTATTCCACTTCAGACCACGAAAATATGTATTCTCTTTACTCATAAGTGAGTTTGGGTAGAAAGTATCTAACAGGCTTGCTTGACCAAGTTCACTCGATTGATCGTCGGTCGCGCTCCGCGAGTTCGGGATGTGACAATTCTAGAGATAGATTTTGACCCGTAGAGTTAGTCCCTCCGCTTATTGAGGCCAGCTTCGCAGGAGGGTTCAATGAGTGGATCATGTTATTGGTGGTCGAGCTAACCAAACAGACTACGCGGGTCATGGTTGTTATGGTAAGCAAGCGACGTGGCCCTCTGTGGGCCGCGTATTACAAATGCTTCGAATTTCCCGAGTGATTTGCTGGAGTTATATTGTCGACGGGTTGGGGTGACGTCTTGATGTCATGCGTCATTATGGCGCATATTCCCGATGTGTCGCTCCATTTCGCGTGTGACCTTTAATTGGACCTACCATTTTTGTTCCGGTGCCAATCATGATAAACCGTTTTTTGGTTTTGGTGGTGAGGGGAGTCGTGTTTCCCCATTGGCAATGGTGTTCCCCTCCCATGGGGAGAGCGTTCCCGCCACCATTGAGGATTAAACCTTCCCGTCGGTGGAGGAAATGATTCCACGCAACCCTGACTCAAGGTCCGATTTCACCAAATCACCAGAGGCCGCACCTGGAGCTTTTCGATCAATTATGACAGTGAAGGAGTTAGCGTAGCTCAAGTCCAAATTCGGCGTTACCAATCATATCGAGTTGATCCCGGTCAAAGGGGACACGGTACAGGTCTACCGTCCTAGGTATTGTGCCCTCTATGCCTACCCCTTCCAAGTCGGCTATTCTTTCCCTCTCCTTCCGTTGGTGGAGGAGTTTTATTGCGACTATGGCATTTGTCTTGCTCAGCTCGTGCCATACGTCTATACAATTATAAATATGCTCACTAAGTTTGTCGAGCTGGCCGGGTCTAATTGACACTACGGTACTTAATACATCTATTCGCCCCTAGTTTTAACAAGGGAATGACGTTGAACCTTCCCTACCGAGGGGGAAAATGCTTAGTGGTGACGATGGACGATAAGGCTAGTCGCCAACTCTGGTTTAACTTCTTTTTTGTCAAAACTGACGACGTTGTGGCCAAGGTCAACGGCTTTACTGAAGCTTAGAACTATACTCGTAAGTACCCGATTTCTCTCCCGTGTTTGGTTCTAAATTCTGACTTCTTGCCTTCTTATTTTGCAGCCAAGTCCTCACCTCCTCTTTTGGACGCTCATATTTCTGACTAGGTCGAGCGGCTTCTCCCTCACATCGTAGGGTTACGTGATTGGCCAGGTTTTTTCAAGAAATTCAGGCATGCTCTACCTTTGACTGGTAATTTCCCTTCTTTGATCGTGGACGCTCCATTTCCTGTTATGTACGGATTCATTTTGCTGACTTAATTCTCTTTTTTTCCAGGCAAGGGTTCTCGGAGGAGGCGGGCACCAGTGCCTTCCTTTCGAAAGTCGACCACTGCATCGTCGGCCTTGGCTCCTGTTGTAACCATCGCGTTGGTCTCAACTTCTACTACCGTAGTTCGAGAGCCTGTCTCCGTTCCATCTGTAACTCCTGCTTCGCAACCCTACTCGTTAGTTGTTAAAGAAGACGTTTCTCCTGATGACGGCGGTCTGATTCCCCATAAGCGGAGAGTCATAGATACGGTAGGAGAGGGGCCGGTGGCCGTTGCTGTGGGAGGTTGTGGCTTTATCCTTCGAGAAACGGCCACAGTATATATTGGAGAGAGTCCTAAGGAAAGTCCCGAGGCCCCTCATTCGGAGGAAGCGGGCAAGCGACCTGTGGGGGACACGGTCAAGGGCATGGAGCATAATGATGGCCCTGCCCTTTCGAGGCGCGAAGAGGCCTCATCTTCCGGGGTCATGGCGGACGTCCCTTCTTCAACTGATGATAGAAGGAATGATGTTGCTGAGGAGGATGTCAGATCTAAATCCTACATGGATATAGACGAGTTGAGGATGATCGATGAGGGGCATACCCAACTCGAAGTGAGGTTGGAAGGGGGTTCAAGGACTATTGCGATCCCGATGGGTCGTAACCTTCTTATGAACACCGAGGAGATAGTCCCCTCCCCCGGCCCTCTTTGTTCTGAAATTCAGGGTACGACCCTAAAGACTATAAATGACAGTATCCTGTCAAATAACATTGATGGTCTCGCCCTTATGGCAAGTACATTTGTTGTTCATTATCTTCTTTTTGTTTTGCTCTTTCATAGGCCCTAACTCTTTTTGTTCGTTTTGCAGATGGTTGTCCTGGAGATTGAAAGTGCTCGTACGGAGCAGAGATGTAAAGATATTTATGTGAAGTTTAAGGACAAGTACTTCAAATGCCTTGAGAAGTACAGGGAGCTCCAGTGCCGGCTCCGCGAAAGTGGCTATGTGCGCCAACTAAGGGATGACTTGAAGGAAAGAGACGAGGAGCTGGTGGGGGTAGTGGGGAAGTGCAACGTCCTGGAAGGGACGTTAAGGAGCAAAAAGAAAGAGCTCGATCTTAGCAGGGGGGGTAGAATCCCAATGCATTGATCTCCAAGCTCAGGTAGTCTTGCTGTGAGGCCAGCTTGAGGAGTGTCAATTCAAAGCGAAGACTCTTAGTGGCAAGGTCGCCGAGAAGACGGAGGGACTATACAAGGGGGAGTCTACTCGGTCGGAGACTTTAAGGAAGGAAGAGTCCCTTGAGGTGGTGATCTGAGCTCTCCGTTCCGAAAGAGAAAATGATTTGTCAACGACAATGCTAAAAGACGAGAGGCTCGATGAAAGGATTGGGAAGTTGGAGAAAGAGACCTATTATCTTTATGATAGGTTTGCTGCTCTCGAGGCCGAGAAGGCCAAACCACTTGAATGGCCTTCTCTATCTGCGACTTCTGGCTTCCCCAACATTCCTTGTGACTTGTATGAAGAGTGGATTCACACCGAAGCCTGACTGGATGTGCTTCGCGAGTTGCATATAGCGTGCTCCATTTCTGCTGCAGACTTTGAGGGTGCTCGTGTCAAGGCTCACGAGGCTCGAATTGCTTATGGTTATGATCTGACTACTCCACGTACTGGTAAGGAAGAGTATGGGTGATGAGGATGCTATAGACCGCCTCGAGGACGAGGCTTAGGATGATTCCATATACCCTACGGGCGAGGATGGAGAGAGAGTCGGGGGCCGAGATGGTGAGGGTATCGGTGATCAGGGTAGTGATGCCGTTGAAGACCAAGCCGGCCAGGGCACTGAAGGCTGCAATGGTGATGGCCAGTAGTGTTCTTTTTAGCTTTTCTGTGTGTTTTTGTCGGCGTCTCCAAGAGCCTTTGTAAAAAATTTAAGTATGAAATATTAAAGTTATTTTTTGCATCTTCTTCCATTCCTATGGTTTATTTTCTATACTTGTATATTTTTTTCTTCTGTTGTTTGCTTGTTTTGCTTTTTGTCCTTCTCATTATTGTTGTCTTTTAGCTAGTCGTGATCTTGGAGACGAATATTCATGGGTTATATTAGCCCTTTGTTTATTTAAGTCGACTGTGTTTCTTCGTTGTTATTTGACCGAGGGCCGATAGGTGTTGTTTTGAACTTGGTCGAAAATATTTCATTAAATCATGGCCGAGGGCCGGTAGGTTTTTGTTCGACTGAGGTCGATCATAACTATTTCGTTAAATTGTGGCCGAGGGCCGGTAGGTGCTTGTTCGAACTTGGTCGAACTTAACCTTTTTGTATTCGAGACTGAGGGTCGACATGTGTTTGTTCAAGCGATGTAGATCATAACTGTTTCGTTAAATCGTGGCTGAAGGCCGGTAGGTGTTTGTTTGAACTTGGTCGAACTTAACTTTTTAATATTTGTGGCCGAGGGCCGATAGGTGTTTGTTCGGGCGATGTCGATCATAACCGTTTTGTTAAATCGCGGCCGAGGGCCGGTAGGTATTTTTTCGAACTTGGTCGAACTTAACCTTTTCGCATTCATGGCCGAGGGCCGATAGGTGTTTGTTCGAGCAAGGTCAAACATAACCTTAATACCAAAAATGTATTCTAGTAAACCTAAGTTTCTTATTACTTCGATGTTATTGCTTTGGTTACATACTTGGAGAGAGTTACAGATTTTGGGTGTTGGCTGGCGTCCCAGTCCCAGTCAATCTAGTCCCTTCATTGTTTGACTTAGAGAGTATTGAGGAGACAAGCAATGAAAGCGTAACAACAGTCCCTCCTTTGCATACTTCGACTTGAAGTGTTCCCTTCGTCGCCTCGTTAAAAACCTCCTTGGTAAAACCCAAATAGGAAAAAACTTAAGTGTGGGAAAAAGAGTACGACTTGAAGGACACTTTTTCTTTTAGAAGTTGAAGTATTTGATGTGGCCGATGTTCTAATTGTTTGGTAGTTGCTTGCCTTCCATTGTCTCTAGTTGGAATGAACCCTTGTTTGCTTTGGCTGTGATATTGTATGGATCATCCCAGTTTGTTCCCAGCTTGCCTTCTCGGGGGTCTTTGCTTGCTTGCGTTTTGGCTTTCACCATGTAGTCCCTACCTTTAAGCGGCTGGACCTTTTCTCTCATGTTGTAATAGCGTTTTGTTTGTTGTTTTAGGCTGACCATTCTTATATGCGCCATATCTCTTCCTTCATCAATCTCGTCGAGTTTTTGCCTCATGTTCTCATCGTTGCTCGTACCGCTTTCATGGGAGTACCTTAGACTGGGTTCTCCGACTTCAACCGGTATCACTACTTCGGTCCCGCAGACCAAAGAGTATGGCGTCTCTCCTGTGCTCGTCTTCGGAGTTATTTGGTAGGACCATAATACTTCTGGTAGTATTTCCGGCCACAGTCCCTTGGCGTCCTCAAGTTTTTTCTTCATGATGTTTCGTATGGACTTCTTGGAGGACTCTTCTTGCCCATTATCCATTGGGTGATATGGGGTTGAAAGTATCCTCTTGATGTGCCATTTCTCGAAGAATTCGTCCATTTTCTTTCATGTGAACTGGGGTCCGTAATCACATCTGATCTCCTTGGGAAGGCCGAATCGGCGGATGATGTTACTCCATATAAAGGTGATTTCCTCTTGTTCCCGTATTTGGGTGAATGCTCTTGCTTCCACACATTTAGAGAAATAGTCAGTTAAAACCAAAAGGAATCATATATTACCTCACCCTACTGGGAAGGGACCCTCGATGTCCATTCCCCATTTGATGAACGACCACAGGGAGGTGACTGAGTGGAGGTGTTCTCCTGCTTTGTGAATCATTGGGACGTACCTTTGGCACTGTTCGCATTTCCTCACGAAGTCTGAGGCGTCCTTTTTCATGGTGGGCCAATAGTATCCTCCCGTATAAGGCATGTAACTAGTACTCGATTGCCGGAGTGAGCACCGTAATGGCCTTCATGGACTTCTTCGAGGACGCGCTAAGTATAGTTTGGGCCTAGACATTTTTCCAGGGGGCTTCCATAAGTCCTCTTGTATAGGTCGCTATGAAAGAGACTATATCGGCTGCTTGCATTCTTAGTTTCTTGGCTTCTTTCTTATCGTCTGGGAGTGCGTCGTCCTGCAATTAGGCAATGATACGATTGCGCCAATCCCAAGTTAAGTTTATGGTTATTACCTCAATTTGGTCCAGTGATGAGTTGAGTAGGTGTACTACGCTTTAATCCCCGGTTGTGATGTTGTTGGTAGTTATAGCCAATTTGGCGAGGCCGTCCGCTTTGGCATTATGCGCACGTGGGATCTGGTCGAGCTGGCCTTCGTCGAACTCAGGTAGTAGCTTGCAGATCTCGATCTGATATTTTTGTAATATTTCTTCCTTGATTTGGAAAGTCCCAATGACTTGGTTGACTACGAGCTGGGAATCACAGCGGAGTTTCAACCGTTTTTTCCCATACTTGAGTGCTAGCCTCAATCCTACAATTACAGCCTCATACTCAGCCTCGTTGTTAGTCATATCTAGGCACCTTATGGACCTGTGAATTACTTTACCTGTAGGGACCTCGAGTACAAGTCCCAGTCCGGACCCTGATGTGTTGGATGCACCATCGGTGTATAGGACCCAGAGGTCTTGTGTTTGGAGGGAAGCTTGGATGGCTTTCTTTTCGACTTCAGGCATTATTTTGCACTGAAGTCGGAGATGAAGTCGGCAAGCACCTACGATTTTATCGTCGTTCATGGCTGGTATGTGATGCCGTGCTCACTTAGCTTGGTGGCCAACTTGGCCAGCCTCCCCGATAGTTTAGGTTTATGCAAAATTCTCCTCAGGGGAAAGGTTGTAACGACCGAGATGGGGTGGCACTAGAAATTGGGTCTAAGCTTACGTGAAGCTACGACCAATGCCAGAGCCAATTTTTTGAGGTGCGAGTACCTTGTCTCGACGTCGACGAGTATTTTGCTAATGTAATAGAGGGCAGATTTCGTACCTTTGTTTTCGCAGATCAGGATTGTACTTACCGCTACTTCGAAAATGGCTAGATAGACGAGGAGCTGCTCCCCATGTTCGGGTTTTGAAAGCATGGGTGATGATGATAGGTATGCCTTCAGTTCTCGCAGATCCTGGACACACTCGGGAGTCCATTCGAGGCTGTTGTCCTTTTTGAGTATGCAAAAAATTTGTGACATCTATCAGATGACCGCAAGATAAATCTCGATAGGGCGACGATTCGAGCAATCAAGCTTTGGACTTGCTTCTTGGTAGTCAAGAGCTCCGTTATCCCTTCGATAGCTTTGATTTGGTCTGGGTTTACTTTGATCCTCTATTGCAACACAAAAAAACCCAAAAACATTCCTGAGGCTACGCCAAACGCGCATTTCTCCGGGTTTAGTTTCATTCCATACCGTCTTAGTATGTCGAAAAATTCCTTCAAATGATCGATGTGGTCCTCTACCTTTACGGACTTGACCAACATGTCATCTATATGTACTTCCATGGTCTTGCCGATCTAATCTTTGAACATCTTTGTTACCAATCTTTGATATGTAGGCCCCGCATTCTTTAGCCCAAACGGCATGACACTATAACAATACGTTCCTTGGTAGGTGATGAACGTGGTCTTCTTCTGGTCTTCTTCCTCCATAAGTATTTGGTTATAGCCTGAGTACGTGTCCAAGAAACTCAATAGCTCATTCCCGGCTGTTGCGTTGATGAATTGGTCGATGTGGGGTAATGGGAACGAATCCTTCAAACATGCTTTGTTCAAGTCTGTGAAATCCATGTGCATCTGCCATTTCCCATTTTTCTTTTTGACCATCACTATGTTGGCAACCCACTTAGGGTGCTTCGACTCCCTGATGGAGCTATTCTCTAATAGTTTCTCCACCTCATCGCGTACTACAACATTGATGGCGGGGTTGAATTTATGCCTGATGTGTCTTACTGGGGGTGGAACGGGTCGACGTTTAATTTGTGTGTGGTGATTTCCCTTGGGATGCCCGACATATCTGCATCGCTGAAGGCAAACAAATCTGCATTAGTTATTAAGAATTGACTGAATTTACCTGGTTCCCGTAGTTTGCAGCTGATGTAGGCCTTTTTGCTACGGTCATTGAGGTCCAAATGAACGGGGTGGAGGTCTTCTATGGTCGAATCTGCAGCCTCGACCATTTCGGGATCCATGATGACATACATTTTTCCTTGTCTTTCTTTTGTTGGGTTGTCGTGCTGTCTAAGGCAATGCGATAGCATTCTCAGGACATGCGTTGTTCTCTGCGTATGCTGAATATTCCCATGGTGTTGGAAATTTAATTACTTGGTATAGGCTGGAGGGTATGGCTCTCGTAGGATGTATCCATGGCCATCCCACCGGTGGCCTGGTCCATACTATGGAATGTCATCTCCAGAGTCACGACGCCGGCCAAGACGGGGAGTGTAATTTCCCCTAACGTCCTCTCAACTGCATTATTAAAACTAGTTAGCGTGATACAACGTGGCACTATCTTATCCTCGAGTCTCATTTGGATGAAGACTCGGGGATGGATAATGTACGCTCCACTTCCATCATCCACCATGATACGTTTGACATCGGTATCTAAAATGTGTAAAGTAATGACGAGGGCATCATTATGAGGAAAATTCAAACCGCTGGTATCCGACTCATCGAAGATGATAATTATTTGAGTTTGTCTTACCGTTCGTGGGTGATAGACCGCATGATCTTGTGAATGGTGGTGAACTTCATGTCATTGAAAGAGACGTCATCATCGCCGCCGATGATCATGTTGATAGTACGAGCTGGTGATGGTGGCTTCGGCGTGCCTTGGTGTTCACGTCCTTTGGCGAAGTTGTTTCTCCCTTTGTCGCTTAACAGTTGTTTGAGGTGTCCTTGCCGCAACATATTTACGACTTCTTGTCTGAGGGAAATGCAATCTTTTGTTTTGTGCCCACGTTCCTGGTGGAACTCACAGAGGGTGTCGGATTTTCTAGCGTTCGGATCTGATCTCATCTTCGGCGGCCACTTTACCTTTGTTCCGAGTTTCTCAAGAGTGTAAACTATTTCTTTAGGTGACACATAAAAATTGTGAGCAGATAATAAATGGGGCATACCTCTCTCATTCTGGTAGGTCCCTGTCCTTGTCCTAGATGGGCCTTCTTCATAGCAAGGGAAGGTGCGGTGGCCGCACTGACGTATGGCTAGTGTCGTTCCCTGTTGGGTCGCGAAACTGGGATATCCCTCCTGATGTGGTCTCTTTGTTATTTTTGGATTCGATTTGTACCGAGATTAGCCGATGAGTTTGTCCGTTGAGGTCGTCCTCGTCTGCTCGGACCTCGGCATAATAAGCATTACGAATTTCATCCCAAGTTGTTGGAGGATATTTCATCAATCGGCTCAACAACTTTCTAGTCACTCTTGAATCATCTCTACTCAACCCGTTCTAGAAAGTTGCGACCGCCATCCCTTCTGACACATTCGGTAGAGTCATCCTTACTCTGTTGAATCGGGTGAGGAAGTCCCTCAGTCCCTCTCCCAAGAACTGCTTGATAACGAATATGTCATTTACTCTTGATTCAACCTTCTTGGCTCCGGCATGGGCAGTTACGAACTTATCGGTCATTTCCTCGAATATTTCTATGGAGCGGTTTGGTAGCTATGAATATCATGTTAATGCCCCTCCCGTAAGGGTTTTTCCAAACTTCTTCAGCAAAATAGAGGACACTTGTTTCTTGGCGAGGTCATTGCTTTTCACAGCAGTGATGTAATGGGTCACATGATCCTCGGGATCGGTCGTTCCATTGTATATCCTGAGGTAGGGCAGCATTTTGATATCTTTGGTATGGCATGTGGGGAAGCGTCATCGATGTATGACTGCTCTACGAACCTGCCAGCGTCCCTTTTTAGCAACAGCTTAGGAGCGCCCGATATCTTGTCGACTCGTTCTTGGTGTTCTTTCATCTGATCTCGAAGTGCTTTGTTTTCATTCTCCAATTCTTCTATCCTCTTTAGAACGGCAGTGAGGGCGTTGTCACCTGCACTGTTAGTAATATTGTGAGTTATACCTGTCGTCGGAGTGTTTGGTCGGTTGCACTGCTCGTTTGTTTGTTGTATCATGCAAGCTTTTGCAGTTTCTGTAGTCATGCCTGGAGCGGGCTTATTGAGCACGCTCACTAGCATGTCGGTCGGCCAAGCTTCAAGAAGAGTTTTCACAGCCAGGGGCGTCCCTTCTTCTGCGGACATGGAGGCCCCTTTTCCATTGGGTTTTGTTATGCTACAATGGGGGAGGCGACCTCTCGCGCCTAGGGGAAGCGTTATCGTCATGTCCTTGCCCACTATTTCGCAGCTCTCGTTGATAGCGTTCATGAGGTTGCCAGGGAGATCACTTGTTATTTTTGTCCTTTCTCCTTAGTTACCTGCCATATAGGTTTTGTATGTACAAAGAAAGAAAATCTTGGGGTTTGTGAGGTTAGTGACTTGCGTTAGATGTAGATTTAAAGGAAACTAAAAATTTAACTAAGAAATCCCCACAGACGACGCCAAATTGTTTGACTAAAAATATAGATCTTGGTTCAACTAATTAAATTTATACAAATGAGGGTTAATCTTAGTTAACAATAATATCCCAAAGTTAAAATTCTCGGAAGTGCGATAAATAATATGTAGATATACTTTAATAGCAACGGTATCACACAATTAGTATTTAAGAAGTCAAATAGAAGTAATGTAGCATTAAATAGTGATAAACAACAATAAATGACACTTATGTAAATAGAACGAATGAGTCACCCAAGAAAGGATGAAATCAGTGGATATTCTTTTTGACAATGATGAGTGATGGACAAGCCTTTGAATATTTGAGTTATTCTCGGATCCAGTAGAAAAGTGTGGACAAGAATCTTAGTGAAAAGATTGTTTTTGTATGCTTGCAATAAGATCTGATTCTCTCTTTAAAGTCAAAGTATATTTTACAAAATGAATCTCCCATGTCCCTATCATTGTGTCTATTTCTGTTTATAGGAAACATGTTTCTAAAAACCCTAATAGTACAAGTGCAGAGAATATTCTAGTGAATATTCTCTTTAAAATCCTATTTTGAAACTAGCCGTTATAACTCTGTCAAGGGTATTCGACCTCGGCCTCGATCTTTGATTCCTCGACTTCAGTCTCTGCTGACTCTTCGACCATGACCTTCGTTGTAAATTAGATCACTTCGACGCGTGGCAGCCTGGGAATGTTTTACTAATGCCATTTTGACTTAAAATATTCTAGAGATAGATTTTGACCCATACAGTGAGCAATACTTATCGGTTCGCCATGACTTTCGGGTTTATTTTTTGGTGTTTTAGGGTCATGCTATATGAATTTGTAATTATATTCACTTTTTTATGTTTATTAGCACATGTTGATTTTGTAAAAAAATAATAACGGACTCCGAGGGCGGTCGGACTATACTTGAAATTTATATCAAATCAATGAATGTAAAATATGTGTCTTATATATACACATCTTATTATTTAAGAAGGGAGCCTTGGAAAAATAGTAAAGTTGTCTCTGTGTGATCTATAGGTCACAAGTTTGAGTCGTGGAAGCAACCGCTAAATACTTGCATTAGGGTATGTTGTCTACATCATACCCCTTCGGGCGCGGCCCTACCCCGAATCCTGCATGAATTCCGAATGCTTTATGCACTGGGCTGCCCCTTTTTATTTTTAAACATGTATTATCACTTTAATATTTTACTATTATAGATAAATTATTTGATTGGTGCTATATCATCGAATACATGTAAATATATACCCAAGGGATTGAGTTCCAATCGCATTTTGTCTCGTAATCATTATTGTTTACTTGAATCTTTCATTTCTCTATTAACATTGTAATAAAACAAAAAGAAGTTGCCTACCTTGTTTCAACTTTCATTGCCAGCCCATACTCCACTCCTATAGGAGAATAAATTCCAACCACGTAACTTCTTCGAGTTTGCTCACTATGTCAAAAATTTTAAAATAGAAAAGATCAAGAAGAAATCTAGTTAGTTAATCGTGTTCACTTTTCCAGAAGATTAAACACACTTTCTAATTCCTCAATAATCTAATTAAAAGCTGGCTCAAAGCATCTCCATAATGATTTTGAGAAGAAAAAAAAAAAATAGAAAAAAGGAAGCAAAACTACTTCAGAGTGTAAAGAATTTTCCAGGAGAACCAAGCAATTCGCACGTTCATCTAATTCATAAAGTAAGAATATAAAGGAATAAAGAAAAACGGAAACGTGATTAATTATCAAATTCTCAGAATACTATTGAATTTGGGGCATAAAAATTAAGAAGAATTAACCCAAATAGTGTTAGTCCCGCCAATATTGCTGTATTTGTAAATAATAATTCTGCAAAATATAAGTTATCGTAATGAAACAGTAATTAATTCGAGCCCACTGAATTCACAGTGTTTCCTTAAGGAATTTAATCCCCTCCTAGTACCCAAGGTAATGGATTATTTCCTCCCATGATAGAACGAATCACACACTGGTGTAGCGGTACTTCAAACCCCAGTGTTCCAGCGAACACAAAGTTCGGTAGCAAATCACACTTACAGTTGCTTTGTTTGAAGTTAAAACAATGCAGAACGAAGGAGTAGAAACTCAGAAAATCGTATGGAAATGCTAAGAGGAAGGAGTGCAATGTATAGCCAAATCTGTTGAGCGATTTCAGTTTTGTGTCTTGTGTATTGTGTGTGTCTTTCTTCAACAGCTGCTGCACATATATATAGCAGACAGTGTTGAAGAAGAACAATCATCCACCCTCTATGGTGGAGCATGCACTAGCTTGTTTGTGGAGCAAGCACTTGTTTGTGGAGCAAGCACATTCATGGTGGGAAGAGCATTAGGCGGCTGCTATTGCAGCTGGTGGTCAATACACGGATTGAAAAATATCCGTTATAAATGCGGATAATCTTACGTTAATATTTACTATTAACAAATAAATTTGGTCCAAAAAATTAATCAATCAATCGATCATTTGACCAAATCCACATCCAAATCCAAATCCGAATCCAAATCCGAAGCCGAAACCGAAGCCGTAGCCGTAGCCGAGCCGAGCGAGTGACGACGACGGCGCGAGGCTTGCTTTCTTCTTAACTCTTTAAGAGCTACAAGAAGAGAAAAATATATATATATATATATATATATATATATATATATATATATATATATATATATATATATATACCCACCAAAAATCTTTTCCTCTTTCAATATGGGACAATGTCTCATTGTCAAGAGGGGAAACTTAAAATTTTACTTAAAAATTTTATTTTCCTTCCATTTCCCATGCACCCTCATTTTAAGACTATTTCATCTTAAAAACAAAAAACCTCAACAATCCCCCACATGAATGGGGAATAGCTATATCACGGAAATATGCATGGAAAAACTGTGTGATTTACAAGCAAGGATTAATCGCATCTGGATAAGTAGGTTTCCCTTTGAACTTTCCATAGTAAACTTATGTCGGATATACTTGGTCAATCGGTAGATTTGATATCTTTGAACCGTCGATCTTTGGTGTATACCTAGACAATCATAAATCACACAATCAACCCTTAACCGTCTTTGGTTCTCATTGTTGTGTTCGTTTCAGCCATGAACACCACCCGGTTTCATAAGTGCGTAGAGAACTGGCCTTACAAAGTTCTCCTTGAAGCGGCTAACACTTCACACTTACATAGGTGATTTCTAAACGTGTCATCCTGTAGATACACTATTTGATATACCCCATATCAAATTTAGAAATCATTAAAAATCCTTAATGCTTTATCCTTGGTACTGAACATTGTTTCATCACGAGAACGGACTAAAATTTTATTTGACAATGTTGAACCGTCATTAATGACTTTGTTTGATCTCCTTGACCCTAGATCTTGGGATCTCCAGTCTTCTAGGTAGAGTTACCACCACAATGACTTGTTCTCGGTCATAGCCCCATTCCCCTTGATGATTTCTCAACTACCTCTCTAGTTAGGCCTTTTGTAAGTGGATCCGACACATTACCACTTGACTTTACATAGTCAATCGTGATAATTCCTCTAGAGAGTAATTGCCTAACGGTTTTATGTCTTCGTCGTATATGACGAGATTTACCGTTATACATAACGCTCCCAGCCCTTCCAATTGCCGCTTGACTATCACAATGTATGCATATTGGTGCCAACGGTTTGGGCCAAAATGGAATGTCTTCCAAGAAATTTCGGAGCCATTCAGCTTCTTCACCGGCTTTATCTAAGGCTATGAATTCAGCCTCCATTGTAGAGCGGGCAATACATGTTTGTTTGGACGACTTCCAAGATACCGCTCCTCCACCAATAGTGAATACATATCCACTCGTGGACTTAGAATCAGTTGAACCGGTGATCCAATTTGCATCACAGTATCCCTCAATCACCGCAGGAAAATTACTGTAGTGCAAGTCAAAGTTCTAGGTATGTTCTAAATATCCCAAAACTCGTTTCATTGCCATCCAATGAGATTGGCCTGGATTGCTCGTATATCGACTCAGTTTACTTATATCACAAGCTATATCTGGTCGTGTACAATTCATGATATACATTAAGCATCCCAACACACGAGCATAATCCAATTGTGATATGCTTTGGCCTTTATTCTTTGCTAATGCAAGATTCACGTCAATTGGAGTCTTTGCAATTTTAAAGCCCAAGTGCTTGAATTTTTCAAGTACTGTCTTAATATAATGAGATTGTGACAATGCCAGACCTTGAGGAGTCTTATGGATCTTAATTCCCAGAATTAAATCAGCAACTCCCAAGTCTTTCATATCAAACTTGCTATTGAGCATATGCTTAGTAGCATTTATGTTGGCAATGTCATTACTCATTATCAGCATATCATCCACATATAGGCAAACAATGACTATGTGATTTGGAACATTTTTAATGTACACACATTTATCACATTCATTTATCTTAAAACCATTTGACAACATTGTTTGGTCAAATTTCGTATGCCATTGTTTGGGTGCTTGTTTTAGTCCGTAAAGAGACTTAACAAGTCTACATACCTTCTTTTCTTTACCTGGAACCACAAACCCTTCAGGTTGTTCCATGTAAATTTCTTCCTCCAACTCTCCATTTAAGAAGGCCGTCTTAACATCCATTTGATGAATTTCAAGACCATACACTGTAGCTAATGCTACTAACATCCGTATGGACGTAATTCTTGTAACTGGAGAGTATGTATCAAAGTAGTCTAGACCTTCTCGTTGTCTATACCCTTTGACTATGAGTCTTGCCTTGAATTTTTCAATAGTGCCATCATCTTTGATTTTTCTCTTAAAAATCCATTTAGAACCCAAAGATTTATTTCCAGGAGGAAGATCAACCAATTCCCATGTATGGTTGTTCAATATGGATTCTATTTCACTATTGACTGTCTCTTTTCAA
Organism: Nicotiana tomentosiformis; assembly: GCF_000390325.3. Lineage (NCBI taxonomy): Eukaryota > Viridiplantae > Streptophyta > Magnoliopsida > Solanales > Solanaceae > Nicotiana > Nicotiana tomentosiformis. Next base: position 135,606,042 of record NC_090815.1, on the reverse strand, counting down.
AACAATGATTCGGAAGAAGTCATAGCTTCTTTAAATGTTTGAGGCTCATTCTCCAAAAAGAAAGTCACAAAATCTGGTCCAAATGAAGTAGAAGTTCTTTGACGTTTACTAAGTCTTGGATCCTCCTGATTACATGTACTTTCTTTTGTTTCTTCCCGAGGTCATTTAGATCCTTCACCAAACGATTCACATTCCTTTTTATACGGATATATATTTTCGAAGAACTCAGCATTATCTGATTCTATAACCGTATTATTATGGATGTCGGGATTTTCTGATTTATGAACCAGAAATCGATATGCTTTACTATTTGTCGCATATCCTATGAAAACACAATCAACGATTTTCGGTCCAATCTTTACCCTTTTGGGTTTAGGAACTTGCACTTTTGCCAAACACCCCCACACTTTAAAATAATTCAAGTTGGGCTTCCTTCCTTTCCATTTTTCATATGGAATAGATTGTGTTTTGCTATAGGGCACTCGATTTAATATTCGATTAGCCGTAAGAATGGCTTCCCCCCACAAGTTCTGTGGCAAACCAGAACTTATCAACAATGCGTTCATCATCTCCTTTAATGTGCGATTCTTTCTTTCCGCAATCCCATTAGATTGGGGCGTATAAGGGGCTATTGTTTGATGAATAATTCCATATTCTAAACATATTTCTTCAAAAGGAGATTCATATTCACCACCCCTATCACTTCTTATCATTTTTACTTTCTTGTTAAGTTGCGTTTCAACTTCATTTTTGTATTGCCTGAATGCGTCTATTGCTTCATCTTTACTATTCAGTAAGTAAACATAGCAATATCGAGTACCGTCGTCAATAAAAGTTATGAAATACTTCTTTTCACCGTGAGATGGTATTGACTTCATGTCACAAATATCTGTGTAAATTAAGTCTAAAGGATTTGAATTCCTTTCAACTGACTTATAAGGATGTTTAACATACTTAGATTCCACACATGTTTGACATTTTAATTTTTCGCATTCAAACTTAGGCAGTACTTCCAAGTTAATTATTTTCCGCAAGGTTATATAATTGACATGACCCAAACGTACATGCCATAAATCATTAGACTCAAGTAAGTAAGAAGAAGCTGAAATATTATTATTGTTTTCCACAACCATTACATTTAGATTGAAAAGGCCCTCGGTGAGGTAACCTTTTCCTACAAATATTTCATTCTTACTTATGACAACCTTGTTGGACACAAAAACGCACTTAAAACCGTGCTTAACAAGAAGTCCAGTAGAGACTAAATTCTTTCTCATTTTGAGAACATGAAGGACATTGTTCAAAGTCATGACCTTGCCAGAAGTCATTTTCGGAAATATCTTCCCATATCCTTCAACTTTTGCTGTTGAAGCATTTCCCATATAAACTGTCTCTCCGGGTCCAGCAGGAGCATAAGTAGCAAAAGCTTCTCTAACTGCACAAACATGGCGAGTGGCTCCTGAATCAAACCACCACAGTTTAGGATTTCCCACCAAGTTACATTCAGAAAGCATGGCACACAAATTATCAACATCATCATGCTTTACTACCATGTTTGCTTGACCTCTTTTCTTGTCTTTCTTCGGAGCATGACACTCCGTAGATTTGTGTCCATTTTTCCCACAGTTGTAGCAGTTTCCACTGAACCGCTTCTTGCTTGGGTAGTATTTTGGACCAGAAGCCTTCTTCCTCTTATTGTTATCTTCAACAATATTTGCTCTCATTATTGTTGAATTTCCACGGCCTCTCCTTTCAGCAGCTTTATTGTCCTCTTCGATTCTCAACCAAATAATGAGATCTTCAAGGGACATTTCCTTTCGTTTGTGTTTCAAATAATTTTTGAAGTCCTTCCACAACGGAGGCAACTTCTCAATCATTGCTGCTACTTGGAATGCTTCATTGATGACAAGACCTTCAGCAAGTAGATCATGAATAATCACTTGCAATTCCTGGACTTGGGTAATAACAAACTTGCTATCTACCATTTTGTAGTCCAAAAATTTTGCGGCAATGAATTTTTTCATCCCGACATCTTCAGTTTTATATTTCTTTTCAAGCGCATTCCACAATTCTTTTGACGTCTCCACGCCACTGTATACATTATACAGATTATCATCCAGTCCGCTAAGAATATAATTCTTGCATAAAAAATCAGAATGCTTCCACGCTTCAATCACGATAAAGCGTTCATTCTCTGGAGTTTTATCTGGCAGATCAGGAACATCTTCCTTGATGAACTTCTGTAGACATAACGTAGTTAAGTAGAAGAACATCTTCTGTTGTCAGCGCTTGAAATCAATCCCGGAAAATTTTTCGGGTTTTTCTGCCGGTGCCAACACCGGTGTTCGGCTTGTCGATGCGTTGGCAGTCACCATCGGAACAGCTTGGTTTTCGCTTTCAGTCGTCATTTTTTCCGTAAAAGAATGACACAAACAAACGTTTAATAAACGTTTTTAAACTGGAGTAAAAATCACGTAGATTTTAATCTCCAACAAAATGCCACGAAGGCTTTACTCTCCAAAACGGGAGTACACAAAACCACAAAGGATTTAGTTTGCAGAATAATAAGAATAACACAAATACAGAAATAAATATTAAATTATTAAATTCCTTAAGATTGTTAGTCCCGCCAATATTGTTGTATTTGTAAATAATAATTCTGTAAAATATAAGTTATCGTAATGAAACAGTAATTAATTCGAGCCCACTGAATTCACAGTGTTTCCTTAAGGAATTTAATCCCCTCCTAGTACCCAAGGTAATGGATTATTTCCTCCCAGGATAAAACGAATCACACACTGATGTAGCGGTACTTCAAACCCAGTGTTCCAGCGAACACAAAGTTCGGTAGCAAATCACACTTACAGTTGCTTTGTTTGAAGTTAAAACAATGCAGAACGAAGGAGTAGAAACTCAAAAAATCGTATGAAAATGCTGAGAGGAAGGAGTGCAATTTATAGCCAAATCTGTTGAGCGATTTCAGTTTTGTGTCTTGTGTATTGTGTGTGTCTTTCTTCAACAGCTGCTGCACATATATATAGCAGCCAGTGTTGAAGAAGAACAATCGTCCACCCTCCATGGTGGAGCATGCACTAGCTTGTTTGTGGAGCAAACACTTGTTTGTGGAGCAAGCACATTCATGGTGGGAAGAGCATTAGGCGGCTGCTATTGCAGCTGGTGGTCAATACACGGATTGAAAAATATCCGTTACAAATACGGATAATCTAAATCCGAAGCCGAAGCCGAAGCCATAGCCGTAGCCGAGCCGAGCGACGACGACGACGGCACGAGGCTTGCTTTCTTCTTAACTCTTTAAGAGCTACAAGAAGAGCAAATATATATATATATATAGCAATTATATATATATACCCACCAAAAATCTTTTCCTCTTCCAATATGGGACAATGTCTCATTGTCAAGAGGGAAAAACTTAAAATTTTACTCAAAAATTTTATTTTCCTCCATTTTCCATTCACCCTCATTTTAAAACTATTTCATCTTAAAAACAAAAAACCTCAACAAATAGCTGTAAACCCAATCGCTTAAACTAAAAATAGCCAATAAAGTTATAATATATGTATTATATGTATATAATTATGTATAATGAATGTATAATTTATGTATATGGCTAGAAAAAGTAAATAATGAATATGGGTGGCTATAAAGATCCCAAAAATTAAAACAAACCAAACAACTACCAAGCATGTCAACTGTAAACTCTTTAATCTTGAACCAATGTTTTATTACGTACACAAAACAAAATACGATCATCTTACAAATATGGTATACTGTGTGTATTAGTTCATCGTGCTAAGTTTACTCTTAAAACAAATGTAAAATAATATTACAGTTTTATATTATTGTTTCAATTGTACGGGATGTCCCGAGAGATAAATGGTACAATATTCAAATGAGATAAATTCAAATTATATTCCAGAATTCTACTTTTCGATTATTTGCGATTTATCTATACATATATCATCTGAAGATGACAATTATCTGGATTCAGGATTTACATATTATTATGGGTTCAACCTTTAATGATCTTAGTATTAAACTCATTATATTTGTATAATTATATGTTATTGTATACGGTCGAAACCGATTTGAGTCAGTCGTACGGACCGATAGAGACGATAATGTTTCGATCAAAGGATATCTGCATGGCAAGTTCGGTCGAGGTCCGAAGTAAGGGCGGCGAGCTTCGAGCTTTAAGACCGATCAATGACAAGCTCGATATCATTATCGAGCCCATATCCAAATCGAACTACGAGGCAAAGCGGAGATTATCGAGGATGCATGGACCGACCAACACTCATCCCGAATACCGAGACCCCAACTCACAATCGAGCTCGGGCCAAGGCCGAAGGCTTGATCCAACACCAAGCTCGAGTCAGTATTGAGCTCGCGGACTAGGGCCATTGCAACCGCACTATGGGAGAGCATCTTGGTGGAAATCAAAGAAAAGACAATACATCATAGGCTCTCCACTAACGCATTGTTTATTGTATATAAAATAGGACTCCTCTGCTATAAAGAGGGACATGGATTGTAAGCAAGGCCAGGACACCGCAACAAAAGATCACTTCTTATATTGAAAGATATCCCCTTGTGCTTGTTTTACTTTATCTTATTCATTCTTTTTGCTCATTATTTTCATTCTCATAGTCAATAATACACATATTTCTATTTTTCTACACGATTTATATCAAATTGTATCGCATATCCTTAGAACCATACACAAATCTAATGTTATCCGATTTTTCGGGTAAACAGTTTGGTGCCCACCGTGGGGCTAAGGGTAACAGTGGTTGTTTGATACAAATCCGCAATACACACCAGTCTACAACTTCATATCAACAATGGCAAACCCTTGATTGATGGCTTTGCCTATCGACCACGAAGTCGGCCTTCAAGATGAAACCAACGACTTCACACCCAGGGCCGGAAGGCAAATTAACGATGTCACCGAAGCTCGAGTCGAAGTACCGCTAGATGTCAATTCACAAGTGGCCCTTGAGGCGAACCAACGTTCCAAACCGGAAAAAAAAGCATTCAGGGCGGTACTCGATCCGTAGCTCGAGACACCCATAACGTGGGGGAGATCGGAGTCAGCTTACGGAAGATCTTCGAGATGTTACAAGCCCAGCAAATAGCGATAGCTCAGTTGCAGAGCCAAACTCAGGAACAAAGCAGGCCGGAGCCCAATCCGCTTCGAGAAATCACCCACAGAACGGAACCAGCCATAGTGAAGTCAAATGAGCCATAATCGGGGACTACTCCCGAAATTGCTAAATTGCTCGAGGAACTCACAAAACGAGTCGAAGCCAACGATAAAAAAGTAGAAACATATAATTCCAGGGTCGATCAGATCCCGGGAGCTCCACCAATGATAAAAGGGCTAGATTCGAAGAAATTCATTCAAAAGCCTTTTCCCTCGAGTGCAGCCCCAAAACCAATTCCCAAAAAATTCAGTATGCCCAAAATACCCAAATATAAAGGAACGACCGACCCCAACGAGCACGTCACTTCTTACACGTGTGCCATCAAGGGCAATGATTTAGAAGATGATGAGATCGAATCTGTATTATTGAAAAAATTCGATGAAACCCTATCAAAGGGGGTAATGATATGGTATCATAATTTACCATCTAACTCTATTGATTCTTTTGCTATGCTTACATATTACTTCGTAAAAGCACATGCCGGAGCCATAAAGATCGAAACCAGAAAGTCAGACCTATTCAAGGTAATACAAAAGGATAACGAGATGCTAAGGGAGTTCGTAGCTCGTTTTCAAATGGAACGAATGGATCTTGCACCGGTCACAGATGATTGGGCTGTTCAAGCTTTCACTCAAGGTCTAAACGAGCGGAGCTCGATGGCTTCGCGGCGGCTGAAGCAAAATCTGATCGAGTACCCAGCTATTACTTAGACCAATATGCACAATCGATATCAATCCAAAATAAGAGTCGAAGATGACCAGTTGATTTCTGGGTCCGTTACAAAAAAGCAAAAGTCGACCAGAGATCGATACCAACAATATAGCGGAAATGATACTACTGCTGAGTATCCAAGGTCTCTTTAAAATCAACCTCGTATACTAGGGGGCTTTATTATTGAACGCATCTGTGACGATTATCAAGTTCGGTGCAAAGGAAGTTACTTCGTTATTTCATGACAAACAGTGTCTCAACAGGAAACGTTGTAAGAGCCAAATGGTCAAAACGAACCATGCTTATGTAGTTGGCCCGAGCCCTGACGGAAAACATGAACCCATGTATAATGACTTGCGAAGAGAGCCCTCTACTTTACCAATATTCTATGTTCAAGATTTATTATGCAAACAGGATTGAGTTCGAGCAAGCGCTCACTCGACCATTACGCCTACGGGCTACATTATTTCGAGTTCGAATCATTCACTCGACTACTAAAGCCTACGGGCTACTTTGACTACTAAAGCCTACGGGCTACTTTTTCGAGTTCGAGCAAGCACTCACTCAACCATGATGCCTACGGACTACATTAGTTCGAGTTCAAATCATTCGCTCGACTACCAAAGCCTACGGGCTACTTTTTCGAGTTCGAGCAAGCACTCACTCGACCATGACGCCTACGGGTTACATTATTTCGAGTTCGAATCATTCACTCGACTACTATTTGTTTCGAGTTCGAGCAAGCACTCACTCGACTATTAAGCCTACGGGCTACTTTTTCGAGTTCGAGCAAGCACTCACTCGACCATGATGCCTACGGGCTACTTTTTCGAGTCCGATCAAGCACTCACTCGATCATGACACCTACGGGCTACATTATTTCGAGTTCGAATCATTCACTCGACTACTAAAGCCTACGGGCTACTTTTATTTCGAGTTCGAGTAAGCACTCACTCGACCATTACACCTACGAGCTATTTTATTTCGAGTTCGAATCATTCACTCGACTACTAAGCCTACGGGCTACTTTGACTATTACGCCTACGGACTACTTTATTTCGAGTTCGAATCATTCACTCAACTACTAAAGCCTACGGGCTGCTTTTATTTCAAGTTCGAGCAAGCACTCACTCGACCATTATGCCTAAGGGCTACATTATTTCGAGTTCGAATCATTCACTCGACTACTAAGCCTACGGGATACTTTTATTTTGAGTTCGAGCAAGCACTCACTCGACCACTAAGCCTACGGGCTACTTCGACCATTACGCCTACGGGCTGCATTGCATCAAGTTTGAATCATTAACTTTATTACTAAGCCTGCGTGCTACTTTTATTTCGATTTCGAGCAAAACTACTCATTTCTTCTAATTAAAACAAACACTTGACTATTTGAGCTGAAGGATGTTCGAGCCCGATAAAGCGAAGGGGACTACCCACAAGGCCCGAAGGCAACAGAGATTTAAATTCAAACTATCTATTCAGTTTGAAAGGCCATTTTTCTTCAAAAAGAAGAAAGATTTATATTTACAAATATTTTGTATAGAGGCGGCTAATCTTCCAAAAGGAAGTTCTTTATACAAAAATTGAAAGTGGTGTCAAAAGAATGCAGCGATCGACCTAAGGCCCTAAATGACTCAATCTTCATCGGAGGCCGTATTCTCGGCATCGTCCTCGTCTTCAGACTCCCCCGAGTCATCAGAGCCCTCCTCAGGAAAGGCCAACCTCCGAGCTCTGTTCTCCTCCGCCCTGGCGACTTCAATCTCTGCCCCAACATCGAAGCCCTGAGCTTTGACCCCCTCGAGAGCCTCTCTCCGAGCCTGCCACTTTGCATGTTCGACCATGCTCATTACTTTGGCTTGATTAACCTCGACATCGATCCTGAACTGAGCCACTTTGGCATCGGCTCTTTTGTTGGCCTCGACCACTTTAGATCTGGCCACTTCGAGTGCTTTGGCCAAATTTGTTTTATCTAAGCTGGCCAAATCCAACCGATGCTGAAGCTCTTTCATCTTTTCGATCATCCCCAAAGCATTTTCTTTCGCATATCGAAGTTAGGCATCTGACTGCTCCAACTGAGCTTCGACGGTTTCCTTTCTCGAGGCATGGTTATCCATACACTTTTTAAATTCTTCTGCCTCGGCCAGTAGCGCATCTACCTGTGAGTTAAGCCGTCCAATCTGCCCGATCCTCTGTCGAACCTGTAGAATCAGTTCGTTAGGGATTATCTCTTTTTTATCTTCACTATCATGGAATATTCGGAATAACTGCTTAGCCATCTCTTCATGCTCTTCCTAAGCCGCTGTCAAATCTGCTCGAAGTTTTTCACTAAGAAGCTTGTACGAGTCACTCTTCTCAGTGAGGCTCCGAACCTCGGCATCATGCTCCTCCCTGATTCGAAGAAAAGCCTCGTGATGCAACATCGAAGCCTACAAACAAAAGGAGAAACATTAAAATTACCTACAACTCTGTGTAAAAAAAGCGGCGAAAATGCCATCAGAGTTACCCGATTCAAAGCATGTTGGGCCTCGTTGAAGAGACAGGCGGGCCCCACCGCATTCATCACTGATTGATCTTCTTCGGTCACCAAGGACCGAAGGTAACTGACAATCCCCATAGGGGAAGAAAAAATTTGGGTATCCTCGATAAAGTCGGGGACTGTAAAGATGCATAAGATGATCGAGCATTACATACGTCATGGTTGGGATCGATAAAAATATCAGTGTATATTTGATCGAGCTACTGGGAAATCATATCGTTTCTCGCCACATCCTTTTCCGAGAAACGAGGGGACTATCTGTATATGGTCGAAACTGATTTGACTCAGTCGTACGGACCGATAGAGATGATAATGTTTCGATCAAAGGATATCTATATGGCAAGCTCGGTCGAGGTCCGAAGTAAGGGCGGCGAGCTTCGAGCTCTAAGACCGATCAATGATAAGCTCGATATCATTATCGAGCCCATATCCAAAAAAGAACTACGAGGCAAAGCGGAGATTATCGAGGATGCATGGACCGACCAACACTCATCCCAAATACCGAGACCCCAAGTCAGAATCGAGCTCGGGCCAAGGCCGAAGGCTTGATCCAACACCAAGCTCGAGCCAGTATCGAGCTCGCGGACTAGGGCCGTTGCAACCGCACTATGGGAGAGCATCTTGGCGGAAATCAAGGAAAAGACAATACATCATGGGCTCTCCACTAACGCATTGTTTATTGTATATAAAATAGGACTCCTCTGCTATAAAGAGGGACATGGATTGTAAGCAAGGCCAGGATACCGCAATAAAAGATCACTTCTTATATTGAAAGATATCCCCTTGTGTTTGCTTTACTTTATCTTATTCATTCTTTTTGCTCACTATTTTCATTCTCATAGTCAACAATACACATATTTCTATTTTTCTACACGATTTATATCAAATTGTATCACATATCCTTAGAACCATACACAAATCTAACGTTATCCAATTTTTCGGGTAAACATTTATATCTTCAGATGAATCCAAAACCGGTACTCTACATCTGCCTTTGCAATTAATGATAGTTCTTTTAAAATTTTTGCCGAAGTTCTTCAAATCTTAAAAGAATGTGTGATTCTAAAAAGAGACTTTGTTTTTTCGAATAACAAATTCTTTCAAGGAAACTCATTATCAAATACAAATTTACACGTGTAATTAACTTTTCTCCAAAATTATTCCTTTGAAAACTTTTTAAGAACTATTTTCAAATATCAAAAACAGAACCAATAATTCTAACCACCTAAATGTAAACAAATGGAGACAGGAAAGGAGAATCGAACTGAAAATCTATAATAGGAGTTTGACAGGGTGATCCACAACTTGTGCATTAAAGAGATGTAGACTTAATAGCCAACATTGCCAGCTGAGCTTTGCAACGCTTGTTTCGTTGCGAACACATTCCATACTAGTTCTCATGCAAGCTCATTAGATACGCCGAAACTCGGCCACATGAGAGGGTTGTTAAGGGGCAAATACCCTCCAGTGACGGATACAGAATTTTCATCAACTGGTGTCAAAATATAAATAATTAGATACATCAAAAAATTAAGGGGAGTCAACGTATAGTAAATATATATAAAATAAAAAAAAGAAAAAAGGGTCAAAAGTATCCCTCTACTGTGTGAAAGGGATCACTTATACCCTCCGTTATGCTTTCGATCCATTATTATCCCTAATGTTATAAAATTAGTGCAAAAATACCCTTCCTCCGTTAAGACTTTCCACCATGGCTGATATCATTCTACATGGCCTGATATCATGCTGAGGTGGACGCCACATGGCATGCCACCTCACCGCCCCAACCCCATTTTACCCCTCCCTCCACCTTTTCTTCCACCAATTACCTTCCCCCTCACTCAGCCACAACCGCCATCATCACCTCTTTCTTCAAAACTTGATTCTCACATTTGGTCACCTAATTCTATGAGTAAAACAGTACGTACATCCATAGCTTGCTTAAGTTCAATATTACATGCATATTATGCTTGGGCCATTACCCTCGAGTTACCAATCTTGATCTTTCCCTTTGTCCTAGAATTACAGGCACTTCAATTCACTCACAATTACAACTAGTTTATGCAAGAAAATATTGAGGTCAATCAATCTATCAAGGTCTAAGTTTTTTTACCCATGTGGGGTTGTCCAATTTGGTATTAAATTGTGAAAATTTAGTTGAAATTAACTTGACAGATGCCATTGAGTTGAAGGATGTTGTTGGTGTTGCATTAGTTGAATCAGAGAACTTGGATGAGGTTGTGATTGGTGAGGTATAAGTCTAACATACAGTGGCGGATGTACGTGGTGGCAACCGGGTTCAACTGAACCCGCTTCATCAAAAAATAATACTGTGTATATGTATAAATTAGGATTAAAGCTGCATAAATTTTGTATAAATATTTTATTTGAACCCACTTGACAACTACTATTTTACGACTAAAGTTATGTACTTCTAAAATTGAACCTGCCTGTATAGAATATTGGGTCCGCCACTGCTAACATATATTGGACTTGGTTGTATAGATGTGGGCTGCAGGAACTTGAGTTTTTTTTTTTTTTTTTTATAGTTTCTTAGCCTTAGATATTGTTTGGATGTTGGTGATTTAGGCGAGGGTTTAATTGTTGTTAAATGTTAGAAGACTCGTAGTTTGGATTTTTTTTACCTTCCTATAATGGAGCTTTTCTTCTTTTTATTTTGATTTTCCTTGTACTAAGGTGGTGATGACGGCGGTTGTTAGGTGAAGTGGAAAGTGGTGGTGGAAGATAAGGTGGAGGGAGGGGTAAAATGGGATTGGGGCGGTGAGATGGCATGCCATGTGGTGTCCACCTCAGCATAATGTCAGGCCATGTAGAATGATATCAGCCGTGGTGGAGAGTCTTAATGGAGGAAGGCTATTTTTACACTAATTTTATAACGTTAGGGGTAATAGTGGACCGAAAGTATAACGGAGGGTATAAGTGATCCTTTTCACATAATAGAGGGATGTTGTTGACCCTTTTCCCTAAAAAATATTATCTAGCAAAATAGTATAATTTTCTGGTGAAGTGTGTCGCTTGACACCCCTTGCTTCAATGTGGCTTTGCCACTGATACCCTCCACTTCTAACCCTGAAATTGTCGGTTCGAATCATCAAAGTAGCAAAACGAAAAGCTTCGTAGGACGGGTAAGAAAAACTAAAAAACAAATCGTCATTCACATGAGGTAGTGGAGCGTATATTTAAACTTTTTGGCATCCATAGCTATAGTTTACCAAGTACGTACTTACATTTTTTTACCTGGACATTGCATCAGTTGTGACGTATAAAGAATTTAAATGTCATGAATTCTGACTCTGTACTTGTTTTTGGTATGTAGGAAACCTGCATGCATATGGGTTTGTCACTGTATGCGCATGAGCTCTTTATAAGTTAGTTCTACCAAAGAACATTGTAAGAAAAATTGCAGATGATATTGCTACCATATTAGTATTATCAGGTGTTATTTTGCGTGTTGAATTATTTCCTTATATTTTTTAGGAAATTCATAATCCTTATAGGTTTAGGAAAACCCATTGTCCTAATAGATTTGGGAAAGGAAAACCTATTGTCCTTGTCAAACTGAAAAACATTTCTCTTATAGGTTTGGGACTATTTGGGATCTATATATAGGTGTTGTAGTTGGGGAATCTTTGGATTGTATTGTGCCTTTTTTCTCATTCATGGTGAAAACATCTCTCTGCTTCTGCCCCGAGGATTAGGCTTAGCCGAACCTCGTTAAACCCTTGTATTGATTTTTCTTCTCTATTTGCTTTGTGTGTGATTGTGTGCTAGCACGATCTTCCATAACAATTGATATCAGAGCAAGGTTCGGGTTTTTACGTACAATCTAGGATTAAGATGTCTTTACCATCTTCAACAAAGTACGAAGTAGAAAAATTTGACGGGGGTTCTAGTTTCAGTATATGGAAGATTAGGATGAAATTGCCCCTGGTGTTACAAGGGTTATGGAAGGCAATTGATGAGGATTTTCCTGAAGAGATGAAAGAGATAGAGAAGGCAAACCTGAAGGAGAGGACTTTGAGTGCGATCTTTATGAGCATTATAGATAGCGTTCTTTGAGAAATTGCTGAAGAAACTTCTGCAACAACGGTATGGAAGAAGCTGGAAGATCTGTATTCTAAGAAATTGCTGACAAACTGCCTCTACCTGAAAAAAGAGGTTGTACAATCTCCGTATGAACGAAGGTACACATGTTAAAACTCACATTGATGAGTTTAATTCAATTATAATGGACTTGAAGAACGTGGATATCAAAATTAAGAGTGAGGATCAGGCCTTGATTGTGTTATGTTCTTTACCACCGTCTTATGATACTTTTGTCGATACGCTGCTATATGGGAAAGACAGTATTTCACTGAAAGATGTTAGTAATGCACTAAAATCTAAAGAGTTAAAAAAGATCTTTCCAGACAGTAGAACTGAGGGTGAGGGTCTTGTGAGTAGAGAAAGAACAAAACAAAAGGACTTTAACAGGAAAACGTCAACCGCCAGATCGAAGTCTAGAGCAAGGAAGCAGAACTGTTATGAGTGCGGGGAGCAAGGTCACTACAAGAGAGATTGTCCTGAGCTGAAAGAGAAAAGAGGGAAGTAGAAAATAGATAATTCGGCAAATGTTGTCAACACTAGGTTCTTGTAGGGGAAGTCTGTGTCGTAACCTGGGTTCTTGATTCTGGTGCTACTTTCTACATGTGTCCACACAAGAATTGGTTTGCAACTTCCAAGCAGATCAGTGTGACTGTCTACATGGGAGATGACAATCCATTACTAGTAGAGGGGATTGGTAACAACAGATTTAGAATGTTTGATGGAATTATAAGAAACATTGAGTGTTGGCATGTTCCTCGGATAAAGAGAAATTTGATCTATGTTTCGACATTGGATGATCAAGGATATACGTTTTACTCCGAGAATGGAATACTTAAAGTGTGTAAATGATCTATGGTACTCATGAAGAGTAAACTACATTCTAAATTGTATCATCATCAGGCCACTGTAGTTGAATGGAAAGCTGATGTAGCTTCTGGGAAAAGTGATCAAAATCAGTCTCAGTTGTGACACTTGCGACTTGGTCACATGAGTGATAAGGGATTGTCTTTGTTGAGTAAGCAAAACTTGCTGAATGGGTACAAAATCAAATTTCAAATTTTTGTGAGCATGTGTGTTTAGTAAACATATAAAGGTAAAATTCAGCAAGAAGGCAGAGCACAAGACCAGAGGCAAGTTAGATTATATACATTCAGACTTGTGGGGTCCAAACAGAGTTTTCTCCAAGAGTGGTGCCAAGTATTTTATGACTTTGATTGATGATTACTCGAGGATGGTGTGGGTGTATTTTCAAAAAATAAAAGATGAGGCATTTCCGACATTTCTTAAATGGAAGACGATGGTTGAGAGGCATATGGAAAGAAATGTTAAGCATCTTCGAATTGACAATGGGTTGGAATTTTGTAATTCTAAGTTCGATAATTTCTGCAACAGAGAGGGCATAGTGAGACACCGCACTTGTGTCGGAACACCACAACAAAATAGTGTTGCAGAACGTATGAACAGAACGCTTTGTGATAGGGCACAAAGCATGCTTTCACACTCATGTGTTATCAAGAATTTTTGGGTTGAAGCAATCAATACAACTTGTTATTTGGTTAACTGATCTCCATTCACAACTATTCAGTTCAAAACTCCTTTTGAGGTATGGTCTGGTTTGCCTGATGATTATTCAAATCTAATGATATTTGGTTGTCCTGCTTATGCTCATGTAAGGGATGGAAAACTTGAGATAAGGGCAAAGAAGAGCATATTTCTAGGGTATGCAACTGGAGTGAAAGGTTATAGGTTGTTGTGCATAGATCAAAAGACTCCAGGGCTAATTATGAGTAGGGATGTAACATTCAATGAATCTGCCTCACTAGACAGTCAGAGGGAGAAAGCAATAGCAGAAACAGACTATGGTGTTAGTGACCGCATAGAGGTAGAAATTGAATCTTCACTAGCTCAGGCCAGTAGTTCAAAAGTAAAGGTAGTGGAGGAGTTGCAGAATATTGATCAAGATGATAATATTGATGCACCTGCGCATCAACCATATAGCATTGCAACAGGCAAAGAGAAGAGAGTGATCAACCCACCACAAAGGTTTGCAAACGTAGCTGATGGTAATTTTCCTGGATATTCAAATTTTGTGGAGTTTGCTTTTGTAGTTGCAGAGATCGTTGATGCGTTTGAGTGTTATAGCTATCCAGAAGCTATTCCAAGTACATAACCAAATTGACGGATTAGTGTTATGACTGAAGAGATTGAGTCTCTTAAAAAGTTTAGGCGTTGCCTAGACTTGGTTGATGTGTGTGGCAATGGGTAGAGCCCTTGCGAAGGCTGAGGGCAAGGTAGAGAGACGTTGTTTCTGTTGATGAAGAGAATTCAAGCCTAGGGGAAGATTTGTTATTTTGTGGTTTGAATTATTTTCTTGTATTTTTTAGGAAACCCATAATCCTTATAGGTTTAGGAAACCCCATTGTCCTAATAGATTTGGGAAAGGAAAACCTATTGTCCTTGTCAAATTGGAAAATATTTCTCTTATAGGTTTGAAACTATTTGGGATCTATATATAGGGGTTGTAATTGGGGATTCTAAAGATTGTATTGTGCTTTTTTTCTCACTCATAGTGGAAAACTCTCTTTGCTTCTGCCTCGAGGATTAGGCTTAGCTGAACCTCTTTAAATCCTTGTGTTGATTTTCTTCTCTATTTGTTTTGTGTGTGATTGTGTGCTAGCATGATCTTCGATAATAATTGGTATCAGAGCAAGGTTCGGGTTTCTACATATAATCTAGGGTTAAGATGTCTTCATCATCTTCAACAAAGTACGATGTAGAGAAATTTGACGGGGGTTCTAGTTTAAGTCTATAGAAGATTAGGATCAAATCGTCCCTGGTGTTACAAGGGTTATGGAAGGCAATTGATAAGTATTTTCCTGAATGAGAAGGCAGACCTGAAGGGGGGACTTTGAGTGCGATCTTTATGAGCGTTATAGATAGCGTTATTCCTTAAATTGCTGAAAAAACTTCTGCAACAACGGTATGGAAAAAGCTGGAATATCTGTATTCTAAGAAATCACTGACAAACAGCCTCTACTTGAAAAGAGGTTATACAATCTCTGTATGAATAAAGGTACAACTGTTAAAACTCACATTGATGAGGATAATTCAATTATAATGGACCTGAAGAACGTGGATATCAAAATTGAGAGTGAGGATCAGGCCTTGATTGTATTATGTTCTTTACCACCGTCTTATGATACTTTTATCGATACGCTGCTATATGGGAAAGACAATATTTCTCTTAAAGATGTTAGTAATGCACTAAAATCTAAAGAGTTGAAAAAGAGCTTTCCAGACAGCAGAACTGAGGTGGGGTGTTGTGAGTAGAGGAAGAACACAAAAAAATGACTTTAAAAGGAAAAAGTCAACTGCCAGATCGAAATCTAGAGAAAAGAAGCAAAACTATTATGAGTGCAAAGAGCAAGGTCACTGCAAGCAAGATTGTCCCGAGCTGAAAGAGAAAAGAGGGAAGTAGAAAATAGATAATTCGTCAAATGTTGTTGACACTGGCAATAATTCTAATGCTAGTGATTATGTAGGGGAAGTATGTACTGTAAGTTCTAGTCTTGGGCAGAATTCCTGCGTTCATAATTCTAGTGCTTTCCACATGTGTTCACACAAGAATTTGTTTGTAACTTACAAGCATATCAGTGGGACTGTCTACATGGGAGATGATAATCCATTACCAGTTGAGGGGATTGGTAACATCAGATTTAGAATATTTGATGGAATTATCAGAAATATTGAGTGTTGGAATGTTCCTCGGATAAAGAGAAATTTGATCTCTGTTTCGACATTGGATGATCAAGGATATAGGTTTCACTCAAAGAATGGAATACTTAAAGTGCGTAAATGATCTGTAGTACTCATGAAGGGTAAACTACATTCTAAATTGTATCTTCTTCAGGCCACTGTAGTTGAACCGAAGCTGATGTAGCTTCTGGGAAAAGTGATCAGAATCAGTCTCAGTTGTGACACTTGCGACTTGGTCACATGAGTGATTAGGGATTGTCTTTGTTGAGTAAGCAAAACTTGTTGAATGGGTACAAAAATCAAATTTCGAATTTTTGTGAGCATTTTGTGTTTAGTAAACATACAAGGGTAAAATTCAGCAAGAAGGCAGAG
This sequence comes from Nicotiana tomentosiformis, assembly GCF_000390325.3. Classification (NCBI taxonomy): domain Eukaryota; kingdom Viridiplantae; phylum Streptophyta; class Magnoliopsida; order Solanales; family Solanaceae; genus Nicotiana; species Nicotiana tomentosiformis. The sequence goes on along the minus strand of NC_090815.1, from coordinate 135,589,332 downwards.
CACAAGACCAGAGGCAAGTTAGATTATATACATTCAGACTTGTGGGGTCCAAACAGAGTTCCCTCCAAGAGTGGTGCCAAGTATTTTATGACTTTGATTGATGATTACTCGAGGATAATGTGGGTGTATTTTCGGAAAATAAAAGATGAGGCATTTCCGACATTTCTTAAATGGAAGACGATGGTTCAGAGGCAGATGGAAAGAAATTTAAGCATCTTCGAACTGACAATGGTTTGGAATTTTGTAATTCTAAGTTAGATAATTTCTGCAACAGAGAGGGCATAGTGAGACACCGCACTTGTGTCGGAACACCACAAAAAAATGGTATTGCAGAACATATGAACAGAACGCTTTGTGATAGGGCACGAAGCATGCTTTCACACTAATGTGTTATCAAGAATTTTTGGGTTGAAGCAATCAATACAGCTTGTTATTTGGTTAACTGATCTCCATCCATAACTATTCTGTTCAAAACTCCTTTTGAGGTATGGTCTGGTTCGCTTGATGATTATTCAAATTTAACGATATTTGGTTGTCCTGCTTATGCTCATGCTAGGGATGGAAAACTTGAGATGAAGGCAAAGAAGTGCATATTTTTAGGGTATGCAACTGGAGTGAAAGATTATAGGTTGTGGTGCACATATCAAAAGACTCCAGGGCTAATTATGAGTAGGGATGTAACATTAAATGAATCTGCCTCACTGGACAGTCAGAGGGAGAAGGCAATAGCAGAAACAGACTGTGGTGTTAGTGACCACATAGAGCTAGAAATTGAATCTCCACTAGCTCAGGCCAGTAGTTCAAAAGTAGAGGTAGTGGAGGAGGTGCAGAATATTGATCAAGATGATAATGTTGATGCACCTGCGCAACAACCATATAGCATTGCAACAGGCAGAGAGAAGAGAGTGATCAACCCACCACAAAGGTTTGCAAATGTAGTTGATGGTAATTTTCCTGGATATTCAAATTTTATGGAGTTTGCTTTGGCAGTTGCAGAGACAGTTGATGTGTTTGAGCGTTATAGTTATCGAGAAGCTATTCCAAGTACATAACTAATTTGACGGATTAGTGCTATGGCTGAAGAGATTGAGTCTTTTAACAAGTTTAGGCGTTGCCTAGACTTGGTTGATATGTGCGGCAATAGGTAGAGCCCTTGCGAGGGCTGAGGGCAAGGTAGAGAGACGTTGTTCCGGTTGATGAAGAGAATTCAAGCCAATGGGAAGATTTATTATTTTGTGGCTTGAATTATTTTGTTATATTTTTTAGGAAACCTATAATCCTTATAGAGTTAGGAAACCCCATTGTCCTAATAGATTTGGGAAAGGAAAACATATTGTCCTTGTCAAATTGGAAAACCTTTGTCTTATAGGTTTGAGACTATTTAGGGTCTATATATAGGGGTTATAGTTGGAGATTCTATAAATTATATTGTGCATTTCTTCTCATTCATAGTGAAAAAATCTCTCTGCTTCTGTACGAGGATTAGGCTTAGCCGAACCTTGTTAAATTCTTGTTTTGATTTTTCTTCTTTACTTGCTTTGTGTGTGATTGTGTGCTAGTTAACCTACTATCTTCCACACGATCTTCCACAACATTAGGATTACGACATGTTGACATAATTGGTTATAACATTATTCAACAGCTAATTTATTTTACTAAAACCAAATAACAGTTTTTGTTTTGACTTTTGAGCATACACTCTCTTATAATTTGGTGCCTCGTCATTGATATTATTCCACCAGGACCACCACAAGAAAATATTTTCAACTGAAACGTTTCTGAGATTACAGGTTGTCCTTATTCTGATTCTTTGCACTTAAAGCCTCCAGAAGTAAAAAGCCCTAAAGTGGCTTAGCTTGATTCTAAGATAAGATCAAATTAAGGGGCATTAATGGCCTCAACTTAAGCACTAACTAATCCTAAAAGATCTTTTTCATGCAACGGTTATTAGGGTGATGGACGGAATTATTCCATTCATAAGTCACCCCGGGATATGGTAGAACGAATAGGAATCTCTTCATTTTTATCCAAAGGTCTCGGCTCGAGTTCTAGGAATTTAGAAATTTTGATAGAGAGTGCTTCTATTAAATGAACCATATATGAGGTGAATCTAAATTAACCGTACTATTGTGTGATTAATTAAACAAAAAATTATTCATAATTCAATCAAAGACTTAAGAGATACGTAATAAATAAAGAAAGTAGTACAAAAGGATCAGGCGACATACAAAGTACAAACGCAGGAAAATCAGGAAGGACTTCTAATATGAGATTTCTTCGACTTTCACGCGCTTTAATTATTATTATTATTATTATTATTATTATTATTATTATTGCTTGTCCAGACCTTTTCTTCATTTACTAAGGTGACGCAAAATTTCCTTTTCTACATTTTGGATCCCAAAAACTTGACTTTGTGGTTTTCAATCTTATGTGTTTTTCTAATTAATTTCAACTGCTAAGCAAAGAAATTTAAAATAGAAGGATATCATCTCTAGGAGCTTTTCTTTCTCGAATGATCTTTAACCAAAAAGGTCTTTATTATCTAACTCAATTATTAAACTGCATGGTACATGCAACGTCCTCTGTTATTGCTAGGTAGCCAATAATGTGAATAGACAGAATGATTGACTTTTCCTAAATTCCTAGCTGTAAATTGTTTTAAGAATGAAAATGCCTTTAAGATAATACTATTACTAAACTTACTTTTGGAAAGAAAATTCTTTAGACTAGCAATGGTTGTACCTTTTTTCCCTTTTTGCATAACTATTTAAATTTGTATAGTCAAGTAACTATCAGTCGACTTTGTTGGTATCTAGACCAAAATATGTAGAAAAGAAATACTAATACATTCTGTCCAAACAAAATTTTACTTCAAGCTTTGTGCTAATCTACTAGAAGTCCTTGAAATATGTTTTTTCCGCCAATATTGTTGTATTTGTAAATAATAATTCTGCAAAATATAAGTTATCGTAATGAAACAGTAATTAATTCGAGCCCACTGAAGTCACAGTGTTTCCTTAAGGAATTTAATCCCCTCCTAGTACCCAAGGTAATGGATTATTTCCTCCCAGGATAGAACGAATCACACACTGGTGTTGCGGTACTTCAAACCCCAGTGTTTCAGCGAACACAAAGTTCGGTAGCAAATCACACTTACAGTTGCGTTGTTTGAAGTTAAAAACAATGCAGAACGAATGAGTAGAGACTCAGAAAATCGTATGGAAATGCTGAGAGGAAGGAGTGCAAAGTATAGCCAAATCTGTTGAGCGATTTCAGTCTTGTGTATTGTGTGTTGTGTGTGTCTTTCTTCAACAGCTGCTGCACATATATATAGCAACCAGTGTTGAAGAAGAACAATCGTCCACCCTCCATGGTGGAGCAAGCATTAGCTTGTTTGTGGAGCAAGCACATTCATGGTGGGAAGAGCATTAGGCGGCTGCCTTGTGGTCAATACACGGATTAGAAAATATCCGTTACAAATGCGAATAATCTTACGTTAATATTTACTATTAACAAATAAATTTGGTCCAAAAAATTAATCAATCAATCGATCATTTGACCAAATCCAAATCCAAATCCAAATCCGAAGCCGAAGCTGAAGCCGTAGCCGTAGCCGTAGGCGAAGCCGAACGAGCGACGACGACGATGGCGCGATGCTTGCTTTCTTCTTAACTCTTTAAGAGCTATAAGAAGAGCAATTATATATATACCCATCAAAAATCTTTTCCTCTTCCAATATGGGGCAATGTCTCATTGTCAAGAGGGGAAAACTTAAAATTTTACTCAAAAATTTTATTTTTCCTCCATTTCCCATTCACCCTCATTTTAAGACTATTTCATCTTAAAAACAAAAAACCTCAACAATCCCCCACATAAATGGGGAATGGCTATATCACGGAAGTATGCATGGAAAAATTGTGTAATTTACAAGCAAGGATTAATCGCATCTGGATAAGTAGGTTTCCCTTTGAACTTTCCGTAGTAAACTTATGTCGGATATACTCGGTCAATCGGTAGATTTGATATCCTTGAACCGTCGATCTTTGGTGTATACCTAGACAACCATAAGTCACACAATCAACCCTTAACCGTCTTTGGTTCTCATTGTTGTGTTCGTTTCAGCTATGAACACCGCCTGGTTTCATAAGTGTGTAGAGAACTGGCCTTACAAAGTTCTCCTTGAAGCGGCTAACACTTCACACTTACATAGGTGATTCCTAAGCGTGTCATCCTGTAGATGCACTATTTGATATACCCCGTATCAAATTAAGAAATTATTAAAAAGCCTTAATGTTTTATCCTTGGTACTGAACATTATCTCATCACGAGAACGGACTAAAATTTTATTTGACAATGTTGAACCGTCATTAATGACTTTGTTTGATCTCCTTGAACCTAGATCTTGGGATCTCCAGTCTTCTAGGTAGAGTTACCGCCACAATGACTTGTTCTCGGCCATAGCTCCATTCCCCTTGATGATTTCTCAACTACCTCTCTAGTTAGGCCTTTTGTAAGTGGATCCGACACATTATCACTTGACTTTACATAGTCAATCGTGATAATTCCTCTAGAGAGTAATTGCCTAACGGTTTTATATCTTCGTCGTATATGACGAGATTTACCGTTATACATAACGCTACCAGCCCTTCCAATTGCCGCTTGACTATCACAATGTATGCATATTGGTGCCAACGGTTTGGGCCAAAATGGAATATCTTCCAAAAAATTCCGGAGCTATTCAGCTTCTTCACCGGCTTTATCTAAGGCTATGAATTCAGCCTCCATTATAGAGCGGGCAATACATGTTTATTTGGACGACTTCCAAGATACCGCTCCTCCACCAATAGTGAATACATATCCACTCGTGGACTTAGAATCAGTTGAACCGGTGATCCAATTTGCATCACAGTATCCCTCAATCACCGTAGGAAATTTACTGTAGTGCAAGTCAAAGTTCTGGGTATGTTCTAAATATCCCAAAACTCGTTTCATTGCCATCCAATGAGATTGGCCTGGATTGCTCGTATATCGACTCAGTTTACTTATAGCACAAGCTATATCTGGTCGTGTACAATTCATGATATACATTAAGCATCCCAACACACGAGCATAATCCAATTGTGATATGCTTTGGCCTTTATTCTTTGCTAATGCAAGATTCACGTCAATTGGAGTCTTTGCAACTTTAAAGCCCAAGTGCTTGAATTTTTCAAGTACTGTCTTAATATAATGAGATTGTGACAATGCCAGACCTTGAGGAGTCTTATGGATCTTAATTCCCAGAATTAAATCAGCAACTCCCAAGTCTTTCATATCAAACTTGCTATTGAACATACGCTTAGTAGCATTTATGTTGGCAATGTCATTACTCATTATCAGCATATCATCCACATATAGGCAAACAATGACTATGTAATTTGGAACATTTTTAATGTACACACATTTATCACATTCATTTATCTTAAAACCATTTGACAACATTGTTTGGTCAAATTTCGCATGCCATTATTTGGGTGCTTGTTTTAGTCCGTAAAAAGACTTAACAAGTCTACATACCTTCTTTTCTTTACCTGGAACCACAAACCCTTCAGGTTGTTTCATGTAAATTTCTTCCTCCAACTCTCCATTTAAGAAGGCCGTCTTAACATCCATTTGATGAATTTCAAGACCATACACTGCAGCTAATGCTACTAACATCCGTATGGACGTAATTCTTGTAACTGGAGAGTATGTATCAAAGTAGTCTAGACCTTCTCGTTGTCTATACCCTTTGACTACGAGCCTTGCCTTGAATTTATCAATAGTGCCATCATCTTTGATTTTTCTCTTAAAAATCCATTTAGAACCCAAAGGTTTATTTCCAGGAGGAAGATCAACCAATTTCCATGTATGGTTGTTCAATATGGATTCTATTTCACTATTGACTGCCTCTTTCCAAAACAATAATTTCGAAGAAGTCATAGCTTCTTTAAACGTTTGAGACTCATTCTCCAATAAGAAAGTCACAAAATCTGGTCCAAATGAAGTAGACGTTCTTTGACGTTTACTACGTCTTGGATTCTCCTAATTACATGTACTTTTTTTTATTTCTTCCCGAGGTCGTTTAGATCCTTCACCAAACGACTCACATTCCTTCTTATACGGATATATATTTTCAAAGAACTCAGCATTATCTGATTCTATAACCGTATTATTATGAATGTCGGGATTTTCTGATTTATGAACCAGAAATCGATATGCTTTACTATTTGTCGCATATCCTATGAAAACACAATCAACGGTTTTCGGTCCTATCTTTACCCTTTTGGGTTTAGGAACTTGCACTTTTGCCAAACACCCCCACACTTTAAAATAATTCAAGTTGGGCTTCCTTCCTTTCCATTTTTCATATGGAATGGATTGTGTTTTGCTATGGGGCACTCGATTTAATATTCGATTAGCCGTAAGAATGGCTTCCCCCCACAAGTTCTGTGGCAAACCAGAACTTATCAACAACGCATTCATCATCTCCTTTAATGTGCGATTCTTTCTTTCCGCAATCCCATTAGATTGGGGCGTGTAAGGGGCTGTTGTTTGATGAATAATTCCATATTCTAAACATATTTCTTCAAAAGGAGATTCATATTCACCACCCCTATCACTTCTTATCATTTTTACTTTCTTGTTAAGTTGCGTTTTAACTTCATTTTTATATTGCCTGAATGCGTCTATTGCTTCATCTTTACTATTCAGTAAGTAAACATAGCAATATCGAGTACCATCGTCAATAAAAGTTATGAAATACTTCTTTCCACCGCGAGATGGTATTGACTTCATGTCACAAATATCTGTGTGAATTAAGTCTAAAGGATTTGAATTCCTTTCAACTGACTTATAAGGATGTTTAACATACTTAGATTCCACACATGTTTGACATTTTGATTTTTCGCATTCAAACTTAGGCAGTACTTCCAAGTTAATCATTTTCCGCAAGGTTTTATAATTGACATGACCCAAACGTATATGCCATAAATCATTTGACTCAAGTAAGTAAGAAGAAGCTGAAATATTATTATTGTTTTCCACAACTATTAAATTCAGATTGAAAAGTCCCTCAGTGAGGTAACCTTTTCCTACAAATATTTTATTCTTACTTATGACAACCTTGTTGGACACAAAAACGTACTTAAAACCGTGCTTAACAAGAAGTCCAGTAGAGACTAAATTCTTTCTCATTTCGGGAACATGAAGGACATTGTTCAAAGTCATGACCTTGCCAGAAGTTATTTTCAGAAATATCTTCCCATATCCTTCAACTTTTGCTGTTGAAGCATTTCCCATATAAACTGTCTCTCCGGGTCCAGCAGGAGCATAAGTAGCAAAAGCTTCTCTAACTGCACAAACATGGCGAGTGGCTCCTGAATCAAACCACCACAGTTTAGGATTTCCCACCAAGTTACATTCAGAAAGCATGGCACACAAGTTATCAACATCATCATGGTTTACTACCATGTTTGCTTGACCCCTTTTCTTGTCTTTCTTCGGAGTACGACACTCCGTAGATTTGTGTCCGGTTTTCCCACAGTTGTAGCAGTTTCCACTGAACTGCTTCTTGCTTGGGTTGTATTTCGGACCAGAAGCCTTCTTCCTCTTTTTGTTATCTTCAACAATATTTGCTCCCATTATTGTTGAATTTCCACGGCCTCTCCTTTCAGCAGCTTTATTGTCCTCTTCGATTCTCAACCGAACAATGAGATCTTCAAGGGGCATTTCCTTTCGTTTGTGTTTCAAATAATTTTTGAAGTCCTTCCACAACGGAGGTAACTTCTCAATCATTGCTGCTACTTGGAATGCTTCATTGATGACAAGACCTTCAGCAAGTAGATCATGAATAATCACTTGCAATTCCTGGGCTTGGGTAATAACAGACTTGCTATCTACCATTTTGTAGTCCAAAAATTTTGCGGCAACGAATTTCTTCATCCCAGCATCTTCAATATTATATTTCTTTTCAAGCGCATTCCACAATTCTTTTGACGTCTCCACGCTACTGTATACATTATACAGATTATCATCCAGTCCGCTAAGAATATAATTCTTGCATAAAAAATCAGAATGCTTCCACGCTTCAATCACGATAAAGCGTTCATTCTCTGGAGTTTTATCTGGCAGATCAGGAACATCTTCCTTGATGAACTTCTGTAGACATAACGTAGTTACGTAGAAGAACATCTTCTGCTGCCAGCGCTTGAAATCAATCCCAAAAAATTTTCCGGGTTTTTCTGCCTGTGCCAACACCGGTGTTCGGCTTGTCGATGCGTTGGCAGTCACCATCAGAATAGCTTGGTTTTCGCTTTCAGTCGTCATTTTTTCTGTAAAAAAATGACACAAACAAACGTTTAATACACGTTTTCAAACTGGAGTAAACGTCACGTAGATTTTAATCTCCAACAAAACGCCACGAAGGCTTTACTCTCCAAAACGGGAGTACACAAATCCACAAAGGTTTTAGTTTGCAGAATAATAAGAATAACACAAATACAGAAATAAAATTAAATTCCTTAAGAGTGTTTTTCCCACCAATATTATTGTTTTTGTCGTAGCTCAATCAATCGATCATTTGACCGAAGCCGAAGCCGAACGAGCGACGACGACGACGGCGCGAGGCTTGCTTTCTTCTTAACTATTTAAGAGCTACAAGAAGAACAATTATATATATACCCATCAAAAATCTTTTCATCTTCCAGTATGGGACAATGTCTCATTGTCAAGAGAGGGAAACTTAAAATTTTACTCAAAAATTTCATTTTCCCTCCATTTTCCATTCACCCTCATTTTAAGACTATTTCATCTTAAAAATAAAAAACCTCAACAAAATATTATAGCGATCGATAGTATTTGAAGCTTTTGAAGATATCATAAAAAGGCATATATATTTATATATGCTGTTCGATTTCCTTTGATTGCGGCAACTATATAAATGGACACGTGAGTTAGGTCTACATTTCGCTATTAATTTCACCGCATTCAACACGCAAATACGAAGCTTTTTCTTTATTTTGAAAAGACAACGTGACTCACAACCCAGAAATTAATTTTGAACCGCTGCTCAATTGAATATCGGTCCTTATTCCATATTACCTGTGTGCAAAAAAAAAAAAACTTTTCGTTTAGTTTTTTCTCTTATCATTTTCCAAATTATAACGCCAAATAAACCAGGACATACTAAAAGAAAATATTATAGTATGGGCAGTATCTATATTTCTTACTAACAGTTCAGTCTTTAAAAAAACTCAAAAATATTATAATAACGCAACAGCCAATAATTGTTACACAAGTAGTAGTATAGTACAAGAATGACATTCTGGAAATTAATTTAACTTGTTTGCTCTAGCAGTAACAAAAGGTCATAGCTTAGAACAGTTGGATAAGTATAAGAGAGTAAATTAAATAGGACAGGGTGTGAGTTGCACGTGATGTCTAGGCTCCAGCACAACAAGAAAACCAGAATAACCTGTGAATTACAGAATACAGATCATCTCCAATCTCCCATTCAGCTTTTGTAACGGGATTTTGCCTTTTTGCCTTCCCCAACAGGTCGATTTATTCCTTGATATATTCTCCCTTATTCTCTTTTATATGCTCTTTTACTTTACTTTTGGGGTTAGTTGAAAGATGATCTAAAATTTTGATTTGATGAACTTAATATTTAGAAAGAGGAGACTTGGAGCAACCGTAAAGTTAATTTCGTGTAGCGTATAAGTCACGGGTTCGAAGCGTGAAAACAATCACTAATGTTTGTATTAGAGTAGATTGTCTACATCAAACCCTTAGAGGAGGCCCTTTCCCGGATCACGCGTGAATTCGGGATGCTTTGTGCACGGGCTGCCCTTTTTTTATGAATTTAATATTTAGGGTTTTACTACCAAACTCATTATGTTTTCGAAATTATAGGTTTTTAATGTTATACTGGGTTCCAGAGTATTTGACTAAATAATATTATTACTTATCCTTCTTTAAATGAGTAATTTATAACTACTCAAGGCCTTGTTGGAGGAGTATGATTGACATTGAGAAATAAATAGTATTACCTTCTTAAATAGTGAAAAGTATTTTGTATCAATTTAATTTTTTGGATAAAAGTGATAAATGAAAAAGATGGAAGTAGTTAGGAAAATAATACTTGTACACCCATGATCTAAAATTTTAGATCCAAAACCTCTTGTCCCTATATAAACACTCTCAACTATCTAACCCCTTACATTTTTGCTCACAAAATTCCCATCTCTCTCCAAATGGGAAAAGAGAAAAAATTATCAAAATCCAGAACAATGACACCAAATATCGTGGCCAATTTCCGAAGATCTCTTTCTTTTCCAAATCATCCTAACCATTCAAACAAACCCAAAAAAACCTTCCATGTCCGATCAGCTAGTCTTCCTTGTCGATCTCATCCTTTAATTTCTCAGCTCAAAGATGATTTAAACGAGCTTAAATCATGGGCTTTAAAGCCCGAAAATCGATCTTCAGCTTGGCTTTGTGATGGATTGAATCAACTCAAGATTGTTCACGAGTCTCTTGACGATCTTCTTCAGCTTCCACAAACTCATGAATCTTTACATGGCCATTCTGATTTGGTCGAGAAGCTTCTAGATGATTTCCTTCATTTTGTTGACGTTTATGGAATTTTTCAGACATTGATTCTCACGTTCAAGGAAGAGCATTTAGCTGCTCAGGTAGTTTAAACTTAAGTTTTTCAAAAAAAAATTGATGTGTCTTTAACACGTTACTTGCGTGTGAACTTGATTCTTTTTCATAACTATACGCATGAAAGTATTTTTTATGTTTTGAGTGACGTTGATGCAATGATGCGAGTAAAGCTGCGTACGATATACTCTTGTGGTTCGGCTCTTCCCGGATCCCGCGCATAGCGGGAGCTTAGTGCTCCGGTGGCTTTTACTTAGTGACGCTGAGATTTGAACCAAGAACTCCTGTCGGTGCATGACACAAATGACCTTTTTAGACTACTCTTTACATTTTGGCCCCTCCTTAGCCGAGTGAGCTAAATTGTCTTCAAAAAAGAAAAAGAATCATCCAAATACTTTTAAAGGCAAAATTTAGCCCACATGGCTATAGGAGATAGAATAAAGAGTAGCCTCAAAAAAGGCTATAGAATTCAAATAATCTCTTCTTGTTCGCTCTGATAGCATGTTTAATTATGTGATCGTCGTATCTAAAAACTTAAAGCGGTTAAACAATAGAGTATATTTTTAATCATTTAATTATATATTATGTTTCAACAGGTAGCTGTAAGGCGCAAAGATGAATCCAAGATTGCTTCCTATGCAATAGCTTTGAGAAAAATGGCTAAAGAAATGGAAAAACTTGTGTCTAACGTGCAATGTATAGGAAAATATATTGTGCCTCAACAATGTGTACCAGTGCCAGATGGAGATGCAGAACTAGCAGAAGTCATGAAAGATATTATAGAAGTTACAGAATTGGTTTCTATTGCACTTTTTAATGGACTTGGGGTATCAATGGCATTTCCAAAACCAACTTGCTCTTGGATTGGATTAGGAAAGAAAACCAAGAAAGTGAAAGAAGATGAAGGTATTGTGGAATTTGTAGAAATGGGATTGGAGAGTTTATTGTGGGGTTTGAGAAAGAAAGACGATGAAGAAGTGAAAATGGTGTCTAAAAAATTGCATGAATTGGAAGATTGTATTTGTGGAATTGAAAGTGGTGGGGAGAAAGTTTTTAGGAGTTTACTTAATGCAAGAGTTTCATTGCTCAATGTATTCACACAATAGAGGGCGAAAGAAATGATAGACTCCCGATATACAAGGCATCTCGAGTTCGTGCAGGGTTCGGGGAAGGGCCGCACCTCAAGGAATGTGACGTGGACAACATACCCTAATACAAGTATTAGTGATTGCTTCCATTGTTCGAATCCGTGACCTATATATAATATGGAGACAACTTTACCGTTGCTCCAAAACTCTCTATGATTAAATAATGATGCATAGATATATATTTTTTTTCTTTAAGTTTTCATCGCAGATCGTCTTTGATATGTTATTTTTTAGGAATTCTTTGTTTTGTTTAATGGAGGAAGACAAGTTTACTGTTGAATATATACTGAAGTTTCTTGTTAATTTTATAGCGTTTAAAGTGAGGTAATTGAATTTACAGTTTGTAATTAATCTGCATTTATTTGAAATATTTTGTCGAGTTTTTCCTAAAGGGAATGCCAATAGATGGTTTTGTCACTTTTACAATCTTTTACTTTGAATATACATTGGAAGTCCAAATTGAACCATGTAAAATTTGTAGCTAGAACCTTTCCAATTCTAGTTCCACTATATATATATTTTTCCCTAATACATATTAAAACAACAATAATTGCGGCTTAATTCCAAACAAAATAAAGCCAGAAATATAAATTCTCATAGTCTATACGAGCATGAGCAATTCCATAAAATGTTTTTTTTCTTTATCCAGTAACTATCGACTCAAAGCAAATGAAGAGAACATAGTTTTCGTCCTAAATTAGATTATACTATTTTTATGAATTGTATAGTAGTAACAGTTTAAGTTATGCAAACCAAGAATTAGTTTTTTCTATATATTTGATCGTTAATTCCTGAATGAATTAAAGACTTCTACTTTTAAGACTTTTGATAGGAAATTAGTAAAAGGCAGGTGCTATCCGTCAAAAGCTAAAAACATAGCTAGAAAAATTGGGTAGAACACCAAACTGCCCATTCACTCTATTTCAAATAGAGAAAGAACGTAGTATATATATATTAAAGTGAAAGTGACTATTTTCATAGTAATTTGCCCATTATTCTTAAGTCACAATTCAACACTAGTATTTATTGGCAAGAGGGGTTGCTCTGATGGTAATCAACCTCCACTTCCAACCAAGAGGTTGTGAGTTTGAGTCACCCCAAGAGCAAGGTGGGGAGTTCTTAGAGGGAAGGATGCCGAGGGTCTATTGGAAACAGTCTCTCTACCTCATGGTAGGGGTAAGGTCTGCGTACACACTACCCTCTCCAGACCCCACTAGTGAGATTATACTGGGTTGTTCTTGTTGTTGTTGTAACATATGAACTGGATTGTTCATCTATAACACAAAAATAATCCTCAAATAATAGATAATGAACAAAAGCAACTTGAACATGATTTGTTACATATAATTGAGAACTGGTCTTTTTTTTCATTCGTTTCATTAATTACTACAAAATAATGAACCAATCATTTCTTCATTATAATGTTAACTTTATCTTCGCATAATACAGTCCCTGAGGAATCAACGTGAAATGGCTCTGGTTTCTTGGTTTTACAACTTGCATTTTTCTTTTGGATTTCTCACCGTCAGCTGGTTATTGCAGAGGTCCTATATCAAAACTAAATATAAATACACACTGCAGATATGTCCATCCTTTGTCGGAATAAATGCCAGAAGATGCAAAGAATAATTGTTATCGTCTTAATAATCACATTAACACTAATAATCTTTCGTTGGGTACAAAAAAAGGGAACATGAATTCATGTGTTTGTGTCTCGAAAAACACTATGAATGTCTTTTAGAAGATATTTCATGAAAGAGAAAATGAACTTTTCTGATTATATCATGAATATGTTCATTATATAAGATATTTTAGATCTGTCGTTAGTGAACAGGACCGATCGAGACAATCATGTCGGTGAGCACTACGTTGATTTTTTTCTTCGGTTCCAAATATTAGTCGGTTTACCCTATGGGTGTTTAACAGGCGGGCTGCGACATGCTAGACACAAAAAAAATCAGTCCGTCCGTTTAATGTTGCGAGTTGTTAGTGAGCTGAGTTAGCGGGTTGTATTTTTTCGGATTTTTTTGGTCCATCTGGGTTAGGGCTTAGAGGGCTGTTAGCGGGCCGTGCAATTTTTTTTTTTTAAAGTAAATTTTATTTTTCTTATTCAATTTTATTGATACTTAAGTGTTTGCAAACTTTTAAGGCTTAGAATTAAACTTTAAAGTTTAAAGTTTTAAATTTAAAATTTGAATTTTATAATTTTAAAATTGAAATTTGAAAGTAAGTGGCTACAAAAAATTATTTAATAAGACCAATAGGCAATATGTAAGGATCAAGCTCCTAAGACTTTCATTTGATATTTTTATTGAATAATATATAATACTTCAAATTAAGTTGCATGTTCTTTTTTGATTTTATTATTTTTGAACTTGCAAATTAAAAGTTTACAACAATTAAAAAAAAAAAATAGTACATCACATGCTTTGCATCATTTTTGTAAGTTCATCCATGTCAACATGAGGTTCTTGGTTTCCGGCATTGGTTGAATCAGAACCATAAACCATTATATCTCCAATTTATTGGTCCTCTGCTTCATCTACCTCGTCACGCCCTTGATTTCGCCGTTCTGATCTTATCCAATCTCTGAAGCACACTAGAATTTTCAAAGCGTTGCTACAGAAGAAGAAATATTTGCATCTACAACAGAAGAAGCATCAACAATGTTAGCATAATAATGATATAATGTTTCTAAATGTTTGTGTAGATCAGAAATACAAGTGTCAATATCAGGAGTTTCAGTTGGTCCAATATCCATATAAGAATATAAAGCAGTGATTAATTGGCGACAAGTGACCATTTTGATAGAAGAGTTTAAAATAGCACCAATTAGGTAAATAGGGGAATTAGGTAGAAATATATTTTAAACTTATCTAGCATAGATTCAACAACAGAAGTATATCCTTCTTTCTTCTTCAAATTATGTAGTAAAAGAGAAATTTCAGCAATATGAACTAAACCATTTGCAATAGTAGGGTAATTTGCAATATTTGAATTTGACCGTTGGCAACGGTAAAAAAAAAAGTTAAAAAACGGGCTGAACCGGGTTGTAACCCGTTATAAACCCGTTAACGGGCTTAGCGGGTTCCGGTGCACCGATATCAAAAAACTGTTCGTTTGAAACCCGCTCCCCGCCCAGCCCGCCCCCCATGCTACAGTACCGGGCTGAACTGGGCTGAACCGGGTTATAAACGGGTTAGCCCAGCCCGATTAACAGGTATAGTTTACCCTAAAAAACGGATAACAATTAAATTTGTAAGTGATTTTAAAGATTTGCGGATTAATTTGATACAAAACGATAAACTGAGTTAGATTGAACAAATAAAGATATAGTACATTCAAATCACATGAGGGAGATGATTCCAACCTTAGTGAAATATTCACCCTCGATCCGGGCTCACAATGACCAGTACAGATGAACAAGAAAAAAGAGCTTTCAATGACAGTGAAAATAGTAGTATATTGCTTTGGAATGCTTGTTACAATATGTTTAATGAATAGTCAGATCCCCTTTTATATAGTAGGGAAACCCTACTCTAGGTACAATTCTGTAAAAGGTAAAAAATCTTCTGTTTAACTGATTGGCGGTTCTCCATTGATACGTGTCGAGATCCATGCCTTGATACCTGGCCGGTCGCGGATATTACGGCCTTCTGTTGGTAGTGCTTGGTTGCCTAACAATGCTCTCCGAAGTTTTTTGGGATGTGGACCGATCCCGGATTATGACCCCGATATTCTCGAGGGCAGGCGTCATGCCCCCGGACTCTAACTCGGTGAGACCCTTGCCTTGATTTCGATGCCTCGTCATCATATCTCGAGCTTTGTTTACCCTATCGGAAGCTGGGGTGAGCCATGAGCCCATTTTTACCTGTATACAGATAGTCCCATCGTTTCTCGGAGAGTAAGTTTGACGAGAAACGACATGAGCTCTCCGATTCCTTCCTCAATACGTCGTGACAAAAGCGACAAAAAACCTGAAACGTCTCGTCAGTCATGTCATTATGACTTCAAATACGTGTCAGCCGTCGGTTGGCTGTTGCTGGACGCGAAGCGTCGCGAGGCCCCTATAAATATCCCCTCATTTGTTCATTTTTTACCTTACGTCCAAACCTCTACCCTCGTGCTTTTAGAAATTCAATACCCTCTTTTATACTCTAGCATTTTTACCTCCGTTACTCAAGATTTCTTAGTACGTTGCAAGATTTTTACCCATTTTCTATTCAAGCCAACATATCTGAGCTTTCAACCTTCAACCTTTCCCTTACCTTTTTCAAGCATTTCCAGGTAACAATAGCCAAAACCTCTAAAATCAACTCCCCAAAAAGATGCTCCTTCTTCTTCGCGGCCGACCATTGAGGCCGAGGAGACCGCCCCTGATGTGGTTGTCCTCGAGAAGTATGCTTCGGGTGCGGCCGCTGATGAATCGGCACCCGAGCCCCCCTTGAGAATGTTCGTCCCCGGGGGATGTTCGGTCAATGATGACTTCAAGGTTGAAAAACCTTCTTCTGTTCAAGGCCGGTGAGAGGCGGTGTCTCAGTACGTGTGCTCCATCACTGAGGCCATTCTCCCTATGGTTCGAAAGGACTGTGGCTGGATGGATAAGGACGTAGTGATTCCCGGGCCCGATGACGATATCACTACACATGTTGAGGGATATCTAAGTGCTTACACTTATCCCTTTACTTTGGGCCCGGTAGACACGGGCATGTTGGACTTTAGCAGGAGGTACGACATGTGCCTCGGCCAAATTCACCCATCACTGTGGAGGATCGTAATCCTCCTCCGATTCTTTGTGAATAAAATCGATTAGTGTACATTCACCATCGATCATCTGCTCCGCTTATACAGTCCCCGAATCTTCTGGGGGGACTGATAAGTTTGTACGTCGGGCCAGCAAAGCCCCATTCTCAAGAATCGACGAGGATCGAGATTGGGGTTAGAAAGGACGCTTGTCCGGGTAAAGACCGCCGACCTGATACCCGCCGAGTAGAGGCCGTTTACCGAGAAGTGGAACGTATCACATAAGTACACCTCCTTCCGAACGTCGATTTTATGTTTTAGCTTCCCTTTTTTCACCGGTATTTGTTGTGGTGTAGCCCTTGCTCGAGTTCCAAATGCCATCCCTCGGCTCAAGGAGTGGATCAATGGAATTTGTTCGCAGATGCCTTATGCCGAACGCTCATGGCGCGAACTCTCGAAGGGCTACTAGGAAGCTCGTTCTCATGGTAAGATCTTTCTCTCCGAATAAGCAGTTCTAGACGTTCATTTTCATCACTTATGTCCTGAATAACTCTACTCTTTTTGCAGGCTTGCCCAAGACCATCGAGCTCAGGCCCTTGGTAGGGGCAAGGATCATCCTGCTGATCCCTCTACTTCGGGGCAGCCCAGAGCCACAGCAGGGGAGATGAAAAGGAGGAGGGCCCCGAGTTCCCCGAGCTCGGAGAAAAAGAAACCGAGAAGGAGGATGGTTCGTAAGCCAAAGGAAACCTCCAGCTCCCGAGTGCTTGACTCGGACTCACACCTCCGGCTCAGGGATGATCCGAGGAGGATGAACTCTTTATGGCCCACGAATCGTCTGTCCCCGAGGAACGGATGGCAACCGAGGGGAAACGACGAATATTAATCCCCCTCAAGTTTGTGAGGCTGATGCCGAAGTGAGGGCCGAGAACTCTCGAGATGCCAGCTCTGCCTCGCCCGATGTTATAGATATTTTGGGATCGCTTCGTTCAAGATGTTCGATGAAGCCCAAATGACGAATGAGTGATCTAATAAAGGGGTCCATGGAGCGGATGATCCCCTCCGATGCTTCTTTGACGGTGTAGACTCATCCACCTTGGAGGACTTCACCGGATTGGGTGACTTAGAGGTGCCGAGGAAAAGACCATCCTCGGGGGTCGGCGGGCCGAACTCGAGCACGAGGTTGATCAATCGGTTTCCTGCTCCGAGCACGAATCCTGGCCGGAAGAGATCAATCGTCATCACTGTCCTAGAGGACGCCTGGGTTCTTTCCGCCCCCGTCGGGGTATCTAGCTACCTCCAGTGCCTGGTAACCGATGAAGACCAGGCATAAATAAACGAGGTAGATGCATCATACCTGTTCAACGAAGCACAACAAGCGTTGAACCGAGTAAGGTGTTACCCAACTTTTAATTTTTATAGTTCTTGATGATTCTAATATCTCTTCTCATATTTGCAGGCATCGGTGCTCCACCATAAAACCTTTCTCCGTACCGGGATGAGTTGAGCCAACTTGAGGTCGAATTCAAAGAGCTTGTTGAGAAGAGAGACATGTATAAGCTTCTCAGCGAGCACCGTGAAGGAGAAGTCAAGAGCCTTCGAGCCGAGTTGTACGCAAGTCAGAAAGAATACGCCGACCTGGTGGAACAGATAAAAATCTTTGAAGTTAGTGATGACGAGTTAGACACGGTGAGTAATGGTCAGAATCTGCAGGTCCAGCAGAAGGTCGATCGGGTCGACCAGTTCCATGCCGAGATGGACGAGGTCAAGGCCATGGCCGAAGAGTGTAAGGGTAAAATAGACCGATTGGCTTCGAAAAAGGAGACTGCCCGGGAGCAGCTAGCATCGGCGAAGGCCCAACTTCGAGCGGTGAGGGAGAAAGCTGAGGCCCGGTCCTAAAAAATTGAAGACCTCCAGTCTCAACTGGGCTCGGCTATTGCCACACGGGATACCCTCGCCAAGGAGCTTGAAGCAGCCAAGTCAGTTGCGGAAATAACCAGGGCAGATGCTGAAGAGATGGTGGCCGAATACAAACCTGATGCCGAGGCAGCCCAGGACCGCCTGAAAGTCGTTGTCGAATATGTAAAGTGGCAGACCCGAAGGGTGGCTCTCGAGGAAGTTCATGCCTAGGGCTTCAATTTATCGGCCGAGATCGAAAATGCTAAGAGGCTCGACGTCGTGGCCAAGAAGTTGGCATACCCCGAGGACAAGGAAGACTCTGAGGGTTCGGGCGGATTCGAGGACGGAGAAGACCCCGATGGCCCCGGTGATGAGGCGGGCTCCGGCGAAGATCACGCTTCTTAGGTGCCTTGAAGATTTTTCTTCGTTTTTATACTTTTGTATTTTTTGTTGAGGTCGTTTTACCTTTGTAAAGATTTGTGTATATATACAAGGCTCTTTTTTCCCTTCGACAATTTTCAAGTTTGTTCCTTTTTGCTTTTTCTTTACGATTGCAAAGATCTTGAATGCGTGTAACAACCCAGACAGTAGTTTTGAGAATATTAGCCCTGATCTCCTATTTACTTCCTCCCCTATATCATTTTATGCTTATGTGACTTGCCGGGGGGATTTGTCTTTGATTTTGGAGTGAAATGGGACACTTAGTCCCTAAAACAAAAGCTTAAGTTCTAGGAATTTGACAATAGTTGGAACTGTGTGAAGACGACTCCGGAATTGGGTTTCGTCGGTTCCGTTAGTTCCGTTGGATGATTTTGGACTTAGGAGCGTGTACGGATTGTGAATTGGAGGTCTGTAACTGAATTAGGCTTGAAATGGCGAAAGTTGGATTTTTGGGAAGTTTGACCGGGAGTGGACTTTTTGATATCGAGGTCGGATTCGAATTTTGAAAGTTGGAGTAGGTCCGTAATGTCAATTATGACTTGTGAGCAAAATTTCGGCACCGAATGTAGAAGTTCAAAATTCTTAAATTCATTAAGCTTGAATTGGGGTATAATTCGTGGTTTTAGTGTTGTTTGATGTGATTTGAGGTTTCGACTAAGTTCGTATGATGTTTTAGGACTTGTTGGTGTATTTGATTGAGGTCCCGGGGGCCTCGAATGGATTTCGGGTGATTAACGGACTAGATTTGGACTTGTTGGAATTGCAGAAAAATCTGGTGCATCAGTTGTTGGTTTCCTTCATCGCGTTCTCGAGAGAGGTCTTGCGTTCCGTAAGGCATCTTGGAGGACAGATGGGTTTTGTTATTTGCGTTCACGATATGGTTTCCGTGTTCGCAAAGCTTTGGATCATTGAGCCTACGCGTTCAGGATAGGGATCTCGCGTTCGGGTAGAGGAACGGGCAGAGGGGTTCCCAGGCATTTAGCCTACGCATTCGCGATGAGGTTCCCGTGTTTGTGAAGGGTCAGACTGTGTGAGCTTCCGCGTTCGCGAATGAGGTTTTAGATTGAAGGAATTTTTATGTTTCGCGAACGTGAGAGTGAGGCCGCGTTCCCAAAGAAGGATTTCACTGGGCAGATATAAACATTTCAAATCGAGGGTTTTGCCATTTTTATCAAAACTTGAGATAGAGAGCTCAGATTTGGACGAGATTTTGAGGGATTTTTAGAGGCATCGATTGGGTAATGATTCTTCACTTATTTTTTGTTATATCCCACTAATTTATCATTAATTTCACCTTCTAATTTAAGATTTGAGTTGGAAAATTTGGGGAAAATGGAAGAAGTTCTTCAACCAAACTTTTAGGTTTTGATTGAGATTTTGGTATCAGATTTGAGTAATTTTGGTACGAGTGGACTCGTGGTTGAATGAGCATTCATATTTTATAACTTTTGTCGGGTTCCGAGACATGGGCCCCACGGGCAATTTTTGAGTTAAATTTTGGATTTTTATTGGAAAATTTATATTTTCATATGGAATTTTTTCCTATAATTTGTATTGACTGAATCGAATTAATTATGACTAGATTCTAGCTGATCGGAGTCGAAAAATCGAGGGAAAGGCATACTACTTGACTGATTGAGCGTGGTTCGAGATAAGTGGCTTGTCTAACCCTGTGTGGGGGAAATTCCCTTGGGATTTGATACTGTTGTAACATTTTGTGATATGTGAGCGCCGTGTACGCGAGGTGAAGAGTGCGTACACGGGCTAAATTTGGAAATATTGGTTCTTGCTGAGTAGTCTTCTGTTAAATTCTTTAACTGAGTTGCTTTAGTATATGTAGTGATCATGTTTAGCCTAGTAGCACATGTCTACGTGCCATAACTCTTACTTGCAATATGTGCAACATGCTTAGCTGAATTACCTGCTTCCTTGATTTGATTTAAATCTTTAACTATGAGATTCTTGCTGTAAATTCGTTGTTTCCTTCGGATATCTGTTGCATATTTACTTTGGGACTACGAGGCGGTTCCTCGGGAGAACCCCATAAACTGTATATTTACTTTTGGGACTACTAGGCGGTTCCTCGGTAGATCCCCTTGTACTGTATATTTACTTTTAGGACTACGAGGCGGTTCCTCGGGAGATCCCCCCTGTGCTCATATTTACTTTTGGGAGTACGAGGTTGTTCCTCGGGAGATCCCCCTACACTGCATATTTACTTTTGGGACTACGAGACGGTACCTCGGGAGTGCCCCTGTTGTTTACCTCTATTTGTTGTGTTGTTAACTCCTCAGTCATTTTGTCATACTATTATATCCTCTGTCTTAGTTTTCTATTATTTCCAGTAGAGCCTGACCTGACCTCGTCACCACTCTACCGAGGTTAGGCTTGGCACTTACTGGGTAACGTTGTGGTGTACCCATGCTACTCTTCTGCACATCTTTTTTTGCAGATCCAGGTACTGCTTACCAGCCTAGATATTAGTGAGCTACCTATGTGCGGAGACTTCAAGGTACATCTGCCATCATCCGAAGACCTCGGAGTCCCCATCTATCCTTATCATGTTGTTTTCTTTATTTTAGTAGACTTTGATGTATAAAGACATTTAGTATTTCTATTTGAATCTTGTGACTTGTTTCTACCGGGTTTTGGGATATTGTAGTTCTTTGACTTGCAGTTCTCATTTATTATAACTATTGAGGTTTGAGTTTCAGACTCTTATTATGTTATTCCGCAATTTATTAGGCTTACCTAGTCTTAGAGACTAGGTGCCATTGGGGTCGTGACAATGCCTTAGCACACAATAATAAGGTCTTGTTCGGAGGTTCGAACAAGGCCCATTTTCGATGTAATATCGGTTAAGACTCGCGGGGGCTTGGCATGACTGGAAGCTTTCCCCGTAGTGCTTACTTAGAATTTTTTAGGTTATAATTTTGTCGAGGGTAGCCTTTGAATCGGTTTAAAAATTTTGAAGGCCTTATGTTTTGGTTACGGATCTTGGATGTCTCCGAGCCATTCTAGGACGGTCGTAGCCTTTTAAGTTTGGGTGTTTCCCAATAGGCTTATTACCCCAGGATTCGATACCCGAGCCATCCGGTCTTGCCCAGGACAACAGTCCCCGAATAGGGATGGTCGTAGCCTTTAAAGTTCGGGCACTGCCTAATAGGCTTTGTGCCCCCGGAATTCGATATTCTGGGTCGTCCTAGCTTGCCTTGGACAACAGTCCCCGAGTGAGGATGATATCTTGGATCCGGATAGGGGTGTCCCTTGGGCTCGATGTCTTTAAGGAACAGAAATGTAGTAGTTTTTAAGAGACAAAATAATTATCTGCAAGGTAGAAACTTTCTCTCTTTTCTATGCGCAACATACAAGGTTGCAAATGTGTACAATCTTCGTGTTATGGCCTGAGTGGTCTATGTGGGCACAGTTCATTAGAACATTTGGCCCTTATAATAAATCCTATCCACCGAACCCATACTGTTCGAGCACAAAGTTTCTTTCCTTGCTAAAATCATTATCTGAGGGTGATGGCCCCCAGTATTTGAGGCTGATCATAGAGAAGGCTTGGATACCGTCGATATGATCCTTGACTCCGGTCCATAGCCGGTCTTCAATTCTAAGTTAGCATGACCCACTATTGCCTCGTTAAAAACCTTACCGGAAAACCTATTTGGGACAAAATCGGTTCAAGGGAAAAAGAGTGCAACGCGTGCTTTCAGGCCTAAAAGTTGCATCGTTCATTGATCGTTACCTGCAAGTGTTAGTCCAATCCGTAATTTATGTAAAGAAAAGAAATGAATGGGGTAATACCTTAGCAGTAGTATCATTTTAAGTGGGTTACGTTCTAGTTGTTCGATAGTCGCTCACCGTTCATTGCTTCAAGTTTGTATGATCCTTTTGTCGGTGATCTTAATAATTCGATACGGACCTTCCCAATTCGGTCCTAGATTCCCTTCATTCAGGTTTCGGGTATTTAGTGTCACCTTCCTCAACACTAAGTCCCCGACATTGAAATGTCAAAGGTTAGCTCTTCAATTGTAATACCTCTCGATCTGTTATTTTTGGGCAGCCAACCGGACGAGGGCGGCCCCACACCTCTCGTCTAACAGTTACAGGCTCGTACTCATGGCCTCATCATTTGACTCTTCGGTCGTGTATCAGAACCTGAGACTCAGTTCTCCTACTTCGACCGGTATTAGAGCTTCGGCACCGTAGACCAACAAAAATGGGGTGGCCCCAGTGCTGGATTTTGAGGTCATACGATATACCTATAGGACTTCAGGCAAAATTTCCTTCCATTTTCTTTTGGGGTCGATCAACCTCTTTTTGAGCCTTTGGAGTATGGTTTTGTTCGTGGACTCTACTTGCCCATTCCCACTAGGGTGATCAGGTGTTGATAGGATCCTTTTGATCTTATGATCCTCGAAAAACTTGCTCACTTTGTTGCCGATGAACTGCTTCCCATTGTCGCACATGATCTCGACCGGTATTCTGAACCGGAATATTTTATGGTCCTAAATGAAATCAATAACTTCCTTCTTCCTGACTTTCTCAAATACCTGGGATAAATAATATAAATTGAGCCTTACTGGGTGCCCATGGCAGGGGCCGACGATGTCTATTCCCCATTTCATGAATGGCCAGGGTGACAAGACCGAATGTAGCAGTTTCCCGGGCTGATGAATCATCGGAGCATGCCTCTGACATCCGTCGCATTTTTGCACGAACTCCTTCACGTCTTTTTCAATGTCGATCTAGTAATAGCCGGCTCTGATTATCTTTCGAACCAACGATTCAGTGCTCGAATGATTTTCGCAGGTGCCTACATGGAATTCCCTCAAAACATACTCGGTATCTCCCAGTCCTAGACATATGGCGAGTGGGCCATCAAATATTCTCCTAAATAGGGTACCGTTTTCGGACAAGCTGAATCGGGCTGCCTTTGTACGCAGAGCTCTCGATTCTTTAGGATCCAAGGGCAGAGTTGTACGACCGTTTCCGAGTTAAATTCGTCATCGTCGATCGGTGATCCTAAGTTATCAAGACCATTGGCCTCGCTGTTTTGATCCCCGGGTACATGCTGCAAGGTCCATTTCTTGAATGGATGTAACGTCACGTGTAGCTTATCCAGGTACCTTCGCATCCGTTCTTCTTTGACTTCGAGCGTTCCATTGACCTGGTTCACCACGAGGAGGGAGTCGCACTTAGTTTCGATCACCTTGGCCCCCAAGATTTTATCCAGTTCAAGAACTGTAACCATGGCCTCATACTCGGCCTTGTTGTTAATCAATTTTACAGTTCTAGTAGATTCTCTAACTACATTACCCGTCGGTGGATTCAACACGATGCCAAGCCCGGGCCCCTTTGCGTTCGAGGAACCATCTGTAAAGAGGGTCCAGATTCCAGAGGAGGTCCATGAGTTCAACAACAACTCCATCTCGACCTCAGGAAATAGGGCCAGAGTGAAGTCGGCCACAAGTCCGCCAAATTTTGAGATTTGATGGCAGTTCGGGGTCGATATTCGATATCGTACCCGCTAATTTCCACGGCCCATTTGGCCAATCGTCCTGAGAGTTCAGGCTTTGCATTATGTTCCTTAACGGGTAAGTAGCCACGACACATATGTGATGGCATTGAAAATATGGTTTTAACTTCTTAGAGGCACTTAGCAAAGCGAGCGCCAATTTTTTCAGGTATGGATACCTAGTTTCGGCCTCGCCTAGGGTCCTGCTAACATAGTAGATAGGAAATTACGTACCTTCTTCTTCCCGTACTAGGACTCCATTTACCGCTATCTCGGATACCACTAGGTACATGCACAACTGTTCATCTGCCTTCGGAGTATGGAGCAAAGGCGGGCTCGAAAGGTACCATTTAAGTTCTTCCAAGGCTTGTCCACACTCCGGGGTCCACAAGAAATTATTCTTCTTCTTCAATAACGAAAAGAACCGATGGCTCTCATCGGAGGACCTTGAAATGAATCGGCCTAACGCGACTATGTGCCCGGTTAACCTTTGAACGTCCTTGACATTGTCCACCATGGTAATGTCCTTTATGGCCTTGATTTTATCGTGGTTGATCTCGATTCCCCGGTTAGACACCATGAATCCGAGAAATTTCCCGGACCCGACTCCGAACGCGTATTTCTTCAGGTTTAGCTTCATATTATATTTCTTCAACATGTTGAAGGTTTTCTGCAAATGTTTCAAATGGTCCTCTGCTCGTAGGGACTTAACTAATATATCGTCAATGTAAACCTCCATTTATTTTCCTATTTGTTCTTCGAACATTCGATTTACTAGGCGTTGGTAAGTGGCACCGGCATTTTTTTAGTCTGAATGGCATTATGTTATAACAGTAGGTATTGTAATTAGTGATGAAGGACGTTTTATCCTGGTCGCCCGGGTCCATCCGAATTTGGTTGTACCCGGAATAGGCATCGAGAAAGCTGAGGATCTCATGGTCGGCCGTCGCATCGATCATGCGATCGATTTTGGCCAGAGGGAAAAAGTCCTTGGGGCATGCCTTATTCAAGTCTTTGTAGTCTACACACATTCTTAATTTATTCTATTTTTTGGGAATACCACTACGTTTGCTAACCAATCCGGTTATTTAACCTCCCGGATGGACCCTATTTTAAGGAGTTTAGATACCTCGTCTTTGATGAATGCATGCTTCACTTCGAACTGAGGCCTCATTTCTGTTTGACCGGGTGGAACTTCGGATTCAGGCTCAGCTTATGGGTAGTTATCTCCAATAGGATCTCTGTCATGTCGAGGTGGGACCAAGTGAAACAATCTATGTTAGCCATAAGGAATTTAATAAGTTTTTTTCCTGAGCTCGGGATTTAAACCCGTGCCGAGGTATACCTTACGATCGGGTAGGTGCTCGATCAATATGATTTGTTCCAGTTCTTCGTCGTTGATGGCGTCAGAATCGTCAAGGACTATGAAGGATCTGGGAACTCCATAGTCATCGTCCTCATTCGTCCCCTGCTTCTCCGGTTCGGTCGGGGCCGGTGTCAGTGATTTCTATTTGGTCCCTACCTTGGCGACCATAATCGGATCCTTTGGTGTAGAAAGTGCGGATATCGGGACCACCTTGTCAACCGCGAACATCTCCTTCGCAACCAGTTATTCTCCGTAAATTATTTTAATCTCTCTTGGCATTGGGAATTTCAACACTTGGTGCAGTGTCGAGAGTACTGCTCTCATGTTGTGAATCCAAGGTCTCCTGAACAGAGCGTTATATATCATATCTCCTTCGATCACGTAGAATTTTGCTTCCTGAATGGTTCTAGCGGTGTTCACCGGTAGTGTTATCTCCTATTTAGTGTTCTCGCATGCCATATTGAATCCATTTAGAACTCGGACTGCAGGCATAATCTGGTCTTGCAGACCCAGCTGCTCTTCTACTCTCGATCTGATAATATTGGCCGAGCTACTTGGATCAATACACTTGTTTAACTTGAGATTTATTTATGAGTACAGATATTACCAGTGCATTGTTGTGTGGCTGCATGATGCCTTCAACGTCCTTATCGTTGAAAGACAAGGTTCCTTCTGTCACGTAATCTCGAGTCTGTTTTTCTCTAGTGATGGACACTTTGGTGCACTTTAACATCGGCCCCTGGGGGACGTCGACCCCACCGATGATCATGTTAATGACGTGCTGAGGTTTCTCCTGCTCGATCTGATTATTAGAGTCCCTATTCCTACAATGGTTTTTGGCTCGATCGCTTAGGAATTCTCGGAGATGTCCTTTGTTGAATAACTGGGCTACTTCCTCTCTCAATTGTCGGCAATCTTCCGTTCTGCGGCCGTGAGTGCCATGATATTTACACATTAAGTTGGGGTCCCTTTGAGCTAGATCGGACTGTAGAGGTCGAGGCCACTTGGTGTCTTTGATTCGTCCGATTGAAGATACGATGGCAGCATCATCGATATTGAAGTTGTATTCCGATAACTTTGGCGCTTCCTTAGGCCCGATGGGCCTGTCAAAACCGCTTTTGCTCATGAGTCCCCGGTTATTTTGACCTCGATCGTTTCTCCTTTCACTTCTCATGGGGTTTCGTCCGGACCCATTACCTCTTCGATCACCGTTGTATGGCTGATACCATCCCTATTTAATTGTGGCTGACGATCAATGTCTCTTTTGGATCTGTCAATATCTCTAATGAGATAAACGGATCCAGAAGGGGCCCCAAGTTGATCGTCTTTGACCCTACTTTTTTATTGATACAAATTATGTATGTCGGCCCAAGTTACAGCCGGATATTCTATCAAATTTTGCTTCAACTGCTGTGAAGCCAATGAGCTTCGATTATTAAGTCCCTGGGTGAAGGCTTGAACGGCCCAATCGTCCGCGGCCGGAGGCAAGTCCATTCGTTCTATTTGAAACCGGGACACGAATTCCCTGAGCATCTCATTATCTCTCTGTTTTACTTTGAATGGGTTCGACTTCCTAGTCTTGACCTTGATGGCCCCGGCGTGTGCTTTCAGAAGGAGTCTGCAAGCATAGAAAATGAGTCAATAGAATTAGGGGGTAAGTTGTGATACCATATCATAGCTCCCTTTGACAAAGTTTCCCCGAACATTTTTAGCAGAACAGACTTAATCTCATCATCCTCCAAGTCGTTCCCTTTGATGGCACATGTGTAGGAGGTCACATGCTCATTTGGGTCGGTTGTTCCGTTGTACTTAGGAATTTCAGGCATGCAGAACTTCTTTGGGATTGGCTTCGGCGCTGCGCTCGGAGGGAAAGGTTTCTGCACAAAATTCTTGGAATCCAGGCCCTTCAATATCGGTGGCGCTCCTGGGATTAGGTCGACGCTGGAATTGTAAGTTTCCACCTTTTTGTCGTTAGCTTCGATTTTCTTTTCTCCTGATTCTGCCCGTTTTGTCAGTTCCTCGAGCATTTTTATGATTTCGGGGTTAGTCCCGAGTTCAGCTTCACTTGGCCTCTCCGTGATTGGTTCATTTCTGCGAGTAGTTTCCTGGGACTGCTCAGGCTCAACTCTACTGGGGACGAGGCTTTGGTTCTGCAGCTGGGCTATCGCTGCATGTTGGGCCTGTAACATTTCCAAGATCACTCGCAAATTGATCCCATCTCCTTCACCGTCGTGTGTATTTTGGGTTGCCGGTCGAACTCCCTCGTGGACGTTGTTCTCAGGATTGGTAGGCAGATTCACATTGATGGCCACATGTGAGTTAACGTCGATCGGGTCCGCGACCGGCACTCCGATGTAATCGAAAGGTGGAACCTCATTACTGGGTACCACATTGTTGTTCTCACCGTGGTGACCGGACTCAGCATCCACATTTAGAGGTGCAGATTGGGAGTTAGACATTTTGAATTTTGACCGGAAATCAAAGACACTTCAAAAAATAAGTGTAAAATAGGGTGCGTTATGGAAATTTGTATCAAATTGCCACTATTATCCTTCCTTGGGTCAGTTATTCAGGAAGATGGAGAGATCGACGAGGATGTCACACACCGTATAGGGGTGGAGTAGATGAAATAGAGGTTAGCATCTAGAGTCCTGTGTGATAAGAAAGTGCCATCGATACTCAAAGGTAAGTTTTATAGAGCGGTGGTCAGACCGATCATGTTGTATGGGGCAGAGTGTTGGATAGTTAAGAACTCACATATCCAGAAGATGAAAGTAACAGAGATGAGGATGTTGAGGTAGATATGCGGGCACACCAGGATGGATAAGATTAAGAATGAAGATATTCAGGAGAAGGTGGGTGTGGCCCCTTTGGATGACAAAATACGGGAAGTGAGACTTAGATAGTTCGGGCACGTATGAAGGAGAAGCCCAGATGCCCCGGTCAGGAGGTGTGAGCGGTTGGCCTTTACGGGTTCGAGAAGAGGGAGAGGGCGGCCTAAGAAATATTGGGGAGAAGTGATCAGGCGGGACATGGTGTGACTTCAGATTTCTGAGGACATGGCCCTTGATAGGAAGGTGTGGAGGTCGAGCATTAGGGTGTTAGGATATGAGGTAGCTGATAAGGTTCATCTGTAGGGGAGGCTGGTCTGATAAGGTTGGGTCCTATGCTGCTACCGATTATTGTTGTGTCCACACTATTCTTTCATTTTTCATAGTATCGGGTTTTATACACTAATTTTTGTTATTATTTCTCACCTATTTTCTGGTTCTTAGGATGTTGTTATTGCTCATATGGTTCTTTTGATGGTACTAACAGTCTGTCTCTCTCTTGTCTCTCTTGTATCTTTTCGTTTTCTTGAGTCGAGGGTCTTTCGGAAACATCCTCTCTACCCTCTGGGGTAGGGGTAAGGTCTGCGTATAATCTACCCTCCCTAGACTCCACTTGTGGGAACTCACTGGGTTGTTGTTGTTTTTTTGTTGCCACTATTATCCTTAGCCCCACGATGGGCGCCAAACTGTTTACCCTAAAAAACAGATAACAATTAAATTTATAAGTGATTTTAAGAATACGCGGATTAATTTGATACGGAACGATAAATTGAGTTAGATTAAACAAATAAAGACATAGTAAATTCAAACCACGTGAGGAGGATGATTCCAACCTTAATGAAATATTCACCCTCGATCCGGGCTCACAATGGCCAGTACAGATGAACAAGAAAAAAAAGCTTTCAATGACAGTGAAAATAGTAGTATATTGCTTTGGAATACGTGTTACAATGTATTTAATGAATAGTCAAACCCCCATTTATATAGTAGGGGAATCCTACTCTAGGTACAATTCTGTAAAAGGTAAAAAATCTTCTATTTAACTGATTGCCGGTTCTCCATTGATACGTGCCGAGATCCATGCCATGATACCCGGCCGGTCGCGGATATTACGGCCTTCTGTTGGTCGTGCTTGGTTGCTTGACAATGCTCTCTGAAGTCTTTTTGGGATGTGGACCGATCCCGGATTATGACCCCGATATTCTCGAGGGCAGGCGTCATGCTCCCAGACTCTAACTCGGTGAGACCCTTGCCTTGATTCCGGTGCCTCGTCTTCATGTCTCGAGCTTTGTTTACCCTATCGGAAGTTGGGGTACGCCATGAGCTCCGTTTTACCCATATACATAGTCGTTTCGACAAAATGCATTTGTTTCAAATTAAACCTTTTAAAGAAAAAGTCTACCCTTATTGTTTCAACTAATGAAGTGTTAATTAACTAAATAGCTTAATAATGGATATGTGATTGTTTTGACAAATACCCTTATAATTAAGGATATAGATATATTTCTCTAAGGGTGTGCATTTGTATTTTAAAAGCAAATAATATGGACTTGAGGGAGCATTTTTCTATTGTTTGGGTAATTAAAGGATTATCAAATGGTCTTTTGATAAAGGCTGACCATTTATTCTTTTACGCTCACTTACGAGCTTGATTGACTGAAAACTTCAGAGGAAGACATTTTTCCAAAGAAGTTAATAACTGGTTCTTTGTTCAAACTTCAAATACACTATCTAAACGCCAATAATGTTTTTTTCTCTCTAAATTTGATCAAATGTAAAAGTATTATGTATCATGGTTTGTTCAAAGTTTGTAGTCATGCTACCGACACATATTTGATATTCCCCCTTCCTTTTCTTTCATCTTTCAGCAATTGTTGATTGTGGAAATCGGAGAATAGTTAGTAAATGTTGATACAAACAGTCATTACAACAACAAATATTAATTAAGGCTCATTTCAGTCTACATTGCTCTCCGAAGTCTTTTGGGATGTGGACCGATCCCGAATTATGACCCCAATATTCTCGAGAGCAAGCGTCATGCCCCCGGACTCTAACTCGGTGAGACCCTTGCCTTGATTCCGGTGCCTCGTCATTATGTCTCGAGCTTTGTTTACCCTATCGGAAGCTGGGGTGCGCCATGAGCCCGGTTTTATCCGTATACATAGTCGTTTTGACAAAATGCATTTGTTTCAAATTAAACCTTTTAAAGAAAAAGTCTACCCTTATTGTTTCAACTAATGAAGTGTTAATTAACTAAATAGCTTAATAATGGATATATGAATGTTTTGACAAATACCCCTATAATTAAGGATATAGATATATTTCTCTAGGGTGTGCATTTGTATTTTAAAAGCAAATAATATGGACTTGAGGGAGCATTTTTCTATTGTTTGGGTAATTAAAGGATTATCAAATGGTTTTTTTGATAAAGGCTGACCATTTATTCTTTTACGCTCACTTACGAGCTTGATTAACTGAAAACTCCACAAGAAGACATTTTTCCAAAGAAGTTAATAACTGGTTCTTCGTTCAAACTTCAAAGGTTGGTCCCGAGACTGAAGTGTCGAAGGTTGGTCTTTCGATTATAATATCTCTCGATCCGCTGCTTTTGGGCGATCAATCGGACAAGGACTGCTTCGCGTCTTTCATCCAATAAATCGAGGCTCGTGTTCATAGCTTTGCCGTTTGATTCCTCGATTCCATATCGGAACCTGAAACTTGGCTCTCCGACTTCGACTGGTATCAGAGCTTCGGCGCCGTAGATTAATGAGAACGGGGTGGCCCTGGTACTGAACTTTGAAGTAATTCGGTATGCCCATAAGACTTCGGGCAGGATTTCCTTCCACCTTCCTTTGGCGTTGGTTAACCTCTTTCTGGGGTTTTGGAGTATGGTTTTGTTGGTCGATTCTGTTTGCCCGTTCCCATTAGGGTGGTATGGTGTTAATAAGATCCTTTTGATCTTATGATCTTCGAGAAACTTGCTTACCTTGCTGCTGATGAATTGTTTCCCGTTATCGTACACGATCTCGGCCGGCATTCCGAATCGGCATATGATATGATCCCAAATGAAGTCGATGACTTCTTTCTCCCTCACCTTTTCGTATGCTTGGGCTTCCACCCACTTAGAAAATTAGTCAGGCATAAACAATATGAATTGAGCCTTACCGGGCGCCCATGGAAGGGGGCCGACAATATCCATTCCCCACTTCATGAACGA
This sequence comes from Nicotiana tomentosiformis, assembly GCF_000390325.3. Classification (NCBI taxonomy): domain Eukaryota; kingdom Viridiplantae; phylum Streptophyta; class Magnoliopsida; order Solanales; family Solanaceae; genus Nicotiana; species Nicotiana tomentosiformis. The sequence continues at coordinate 135,557,477 of NC_090815.1, read as the reverse complement.
CCATGGTGATAAGACCGAATGCAGCAGTTCTCCGGGCTGATGAATCATCGAAGCGTGTCTTTGACATTCATCACATTTTCGTACGAACTCCTCTGTGTACTTTTCCATAACGATCCAGTAATAGCCGGCTCTGATAACTTTTCGAACCAGTGATTCGGCGCCTGGATGATTTCCACAGGTGCCTTCGTGGATTTCCCTCAAAACGTATTCGATGTCCCCTGGTCCTAGACATATCACGAGTGGGCCATCGAACACCCTTCTGAACAGGGTTCCGTCTTCGGATAGGCTAAACCGGACTGCCTTTGTACGTAGGGCCTTTGATTCCTTTGGATCCGATGGCAGTTTTCCGGTCTTCAGGTATTCTATATATTGTTTCTCCAGTTCCGAGTTAGGCTCGTTGAATTAATCTTGGCATGGCCTTCCTCCACTACCGATCTCATAAGTTGTACGACTGACCCCGAGTTGAATTCGTCATCCTCAATTGATGACCCTAGTTTAGCGAGGGCATCGGCCTCACTATTTTGATCCCGAGGTATGTGTTGCAAAGTCCATTCTTTGAATCGGAGTAATGTTACTTGCAATTTATCCAGGTACCTTTGCATTCGTTCTTCTCTGACCTCGAACGTCCCATTAACTTGGTTTACCACAAAGAGGGAGTCGCACTTAGCTTCAATTATCTCTGCCCCAAGCTTTTGGCTAGTTCGATACCTGCAATCATGGCCTCATATTCGGCCTCATTGTTAGTCAATTTCACAGTCCTAATAGATTGCCTAACTACATTGCCTGTTGGTGGCTTCAATACGACGCCAAGTCCAGACCCTTTTGCGTTCGAGACGTCGTCCGTAAAGAGGGTCCAGATTCCCGAAGAGCCCCTTGAGTTGATTAATAACTCTCTTTTGACCTCGGGTATTAGGGTCGGCGTAAAGTCGGCTACAAAGTATGAAAAAATTTGAGACTTAATGGCGGTTCGGGGTCGATATTCAATATTGTACCCACTGATTTCCACGGCCCATTTGGCCAATCGGCCCGAGAACTCGGGCTTATGCATAACGTTCCTCAACATGTAAGTAGTTACGACACATATGGGGTGACACTGGAAGTATGGTTTTAGTTTCCTATAGTCGCTTAGCAAAGCGAGCGCTAGTTTTTCTAGCTGAGGATACCTAGTTACGGCTTCACCCAGGGTCCTGCTAACATAGTAAATTGGAAATTGCGTACCTTGGTCTTCCCGGACCAGGACTCCACTTACCGCTATCTCCAAAACTACCAAGTATAAGTATAGTTGTTCGTCTGCCTTCGGTGTGTGAAGTAGCGGTGGGCTCGATTTGTACCATTTGAGTTCCTCCAAAGCTCGTTGGTATTCCGGGGTCCATGAGAAGTTATTCTTCTTCTTCAATAGTGCGAAGAATCGGTGGCTCTTGTCGGATGGCCTCGAAATGAATTGCCCTAGGGAAGCTATGCGCCCGGTTAATCTTTGCACGACCTTTACATTGTCCACAACCGTGATATATTCGATGGCTTTGATTTTGTCGTGGTTGTACAATCCCTTCTGCGTCCTCGTTGTTGAAAGATAAAGTTCCTTCCAATATGTAGTCTCGAGTTCGTTTCTCCCTAGTGATGGATACTTTGGTGCGTTTTAACATTGGCCCCTGAGGGATATCGACCCCACTGATGATCATGTTAATAACGTGTTAAGGTTCTTCTTATTCTGTCTATTTGTTAGAATCCATATTCCTGAAATGATTCTTGGCTCGGTCGCTCAAGAATTCTCGAAGATGCCGGTTATTGAATAGTCGGGCTACTTCCTCTCTCAGTCGTCGACAATCTTCCGTTCTGTGACCGTGAGTGCCATGATATTTGCACATCTGGTTAGGATCCCTTTGGGTTGGATCGTATTGTAGAGGTCGATCCCATTTGGTATCTTTGATGCGTCTGATAGCTGATACAATGGCGGCAGCATCGACATTAAAGTTGTATTCCGATAGCCTCGGTGCTTCTTTAGGCCCGATGGACCTGTCGAAGCTGTTTTTGGTCATGAGTCCCCGGTTACTCTAACCTCGGTCATTTCTCCTTTTGTTTCTCATGGAGTTCCGCCTGGACTCACTGCTTCTTCGGTATCCATTATATGGCTGATACCGATCCCTGTTTGGTCTCGGTTAATGATCGATGTCTCTCTTGACTCTTTCGAGGGTTCTGACGAGATAAACAAACCCGAAGGGGCCCCGAGTTAATCATCTTCCACTCTGATCTTCGATTGATACCGGCTATGCACGTCGACCCAAGTAACAACCATATATTCTATCAGGTTTTGTTTCAATTGTTGTGAAGCCACCGAGCTTAGAACATTGAGCACTTGAGTGAAAGATTGAACAGCCCAATCATCAGCGACCGGTGGCAGATCCATTCGTTCCATTTGAAAACGGGATACGAACTCGTTGAGCATCTCGTTATCCTTCTGTTTTACTTTGAAAAGGTCTGATTTCCTAGTCTCGACCTTGATGGCCCCGGTGTATGCCATATTATAGCCCATTTTAGAGGGTTTCTCCGAACTTCTTCAATAGGACACACTCAATCTCATCATCCTCCAAGGCATTCCCTTTGATGGCATATGTGTAAGAAGTTACATGCTCATATGAGTCGATCGTTCCGTTATACTTAGCAATCTCGGGCATGCGGAATTTCTTAGGAATCAGTGTCGGAGCCACGCTTGGAGGAAAAGGTTTTTGCATGAACTTCTTGGAATCCAGGCCTTTTAATATTGGCGGCGCTCTTGGGATTTGGTCTACCTTGGAAATTGTAGGTTTCCACCTTTTTGTCATTAGCTTCGATTTTCTTCTCCCCTGATTCTATCCATTTTGTCAGCTCCTAGAGCATTTTTATGATCTCTAGGTTAGCCCCCGATTCATGTTCATTTAACCTTTGTATGACCGGTTCATCCATGCGGGTGACTTCTCGAGGTAGATCGGGCTCAACCCTGCTCGGCGCACAGCTTTGGTTCTGTAACTGAGCTATCGCCGCCTGTTGAGCTTGCAGCATTTCGAAGATCACCCGTAAACTGATCCCGTCCCCTTCAACGTTTTGTGTATTTCTAGTTGCCGATCGAGCTCCACCACGGACGCTATTTTCGGGGTTGGTAGGCAAGTTTGCATTGATATCCACATGTGAATTAGCGTCAATCGGATCTGCGATTAGAATTCCGATGGGATCAACGTGCGGTACTCCTTCATCGGGCGCTATGTCATTATTTTCACTGTGGTGACCGGACTCGTTATCAACATGTAGGGGTGCTGATTGAGAGTTTGATATTTTTGTGTTTTATCCTGAAATTAGAGACACTTCAAAGAGCAAGTGTAAAGTAGTGTGTGTTATGGAGATTTGTATCAAATAATCACTATTATCCTTAGCCCCACGGTGGGCGCCAAACTGTTTACCTTTAAAATCGGATAACAATTGAATTTATAAGTGGTTTTAAGGATACGTGATCAAATTTGATACAAAATGACAAATCAGAATGTAATTGAAATAAGTAATGGAAAAGTGAATGCAAACCGCTTAAGTTGAACAATCTTAGCCTTGGAAAGTTAGCCACCCTCGAGCCAAAAATGCTTTTATTGATATCAGAATAGAATAACAAGAGAATGATAAGAACTAGAAGAGAATAATAATATATTACTTTAGGATGCGTGTTACAATATGTTTTACAAGTAATCAGACTCTCTTTATATAGTAGGGGAGTCCTACTTGAGGTACAATTCAATAAAAGGTAAAAATCTCCTGGTTTGTTGATTTGTCGGTTCTTTATTGATACGTGCCGAGATTCTCGCCGAAATATTCGACTGATTACGGATATTTCGACCTTCCGTTATTTCGGCCTTCTGTTGGTTATACCGACAATGTTTTCTCGAGCTTATGTGGGGTCAGGGTCGATTCCGGGGTTATGAACTCAACGTTCTCGGGGACAGACATTCTGACCTCGTGTTCTCGTTCGATGAGACTCGGGGTCGATCTTAAACCCCTCGTGCTCTGAGCCCGATCTATCATGTAATAGTCGAGCCCGATTTCTACCGTATACCAATACACTTTCTAAACGCCAATAATGTTTTTTTTCTCTAAATTTGATCAAATGTAAAAAGTATTCTGTATCATGGTTTGTTCAAAGTTTGTAGTCATGCTACCGACACATATCTGATATTCCCCCTTCCCTTTTCTTTCATCTTTCAGCAATTGTTGACTGGAAATCGGACAATAGTTAGTAAGTGTTGATACAAGTAATCATTACAACAACAAAGCTCATTTCAATCTACATTTCTATCAGAAATAGTCTCTCTATCTTTGTAAATTAAGTAGGGATAAAACTGCATACACGCTACCCTCCCAACACTCACTTATAATGTTGATTTTTATTTTTTGTTATTGTTGCCGTCGTCATATCACGTTCCTCAATAACGCCAGTATCGCATGAGTCTGACCAATCAAAAGACACAATCAAGGTCAAGACGATCACAATGTCGCCTTATACGAGCAGTCATTGCTCTATGTACCAAAAAAGACAAGCTTGTGTGTCTTGAATGAGCGAAAACTTAGCTTGCTAAAACTCAAACTGTTATGTCTATCAAAACAGAAATACTATGAATAATGTAAAAATGAATGTGAGCAAAAAGCATATTCCCTTGATTTAACAAATTAATTTGGAGTCTAAAGTCAAGATAGAAAGCCCAAACAATTGTTGTTGCTTTTCTAAAAAGGGACCGGTATTTAGAGCCCTGGACATAAGAAATTTTTTCTTTTTTTTCAAAAAAATAATTTCAAAATAATGTTTGGTTATAAAAATTTTATATTTTTTCAAATCCAATTTGAAAATGTATTTTCAAATTCGAAAAACTGCTGAGAATCAGTTTTTCAATTGAACAATTGGAAAGTTGGTATTTTTAAGTTTTACAAATTTATCTTATATTTTTAAAATTTATAAAATGACCCAAATCAGTTATTAAATCTAGGTAACACCTACAATTACCCACCAGTGGCCTTGGACTATATTTTGATATTCACTGTTGAGATCTACAATTTATACTTTTACCTGAAAGAGCCACTACAACTTCTATTAGGGATTATTCGTACAATTAAACAATCAGCATGTTTGATTGTTTGTTTCAAGTATGATAATTAAGTCGGGGTGGTTTTGATATTTTTTTACAAATTGTGGGGTATAAATCACTTTTCATGATTTTGAAAAAAAAAAAGTACATTCAAATATGTTACAAAAATTATAACCAAATACAATTTCATTTTCAAATTAAATTTTAATAAAATTCCAAATTAAAAAAAAAATCATAGAATTTATGTCCAAACGCCTACTTAGAAAAAAGACTTTATGGTCTTTGTTTTCAGTATTGGGTTGAGGTAAGGCGTAATTTAACTGGCTAGGCTTTAGACCCATACTCTGACCAAAATACTCAACCCAATTATTTTATGAATTAAACAATTGGGCCTCTATTGGGGCGTGGAAATCGGAAACTGCAAATTGCACACAGATCCCTACAAAGACGCTGCAGAAGGACAAAGCCCACGTGGGTGACAAATTTTCCATTTGCAAGAGTCACAAGGTCAAAAATGTAAACAGAAACACACGTGAAGGCCCTAGAATATAAAAATGGTTTGATGTGTCACGTGTGAATCCCAAAACTATTAAAGGTCAAAAAAGAAAACAATTACTCACCTTTTTTTTTTTAAAAAAAAATAATCTAAAATTAGAAGAATTTATAGTGTTTTATCACATTTCTTCAAGGAAGACTCGAACTCAAGACCTAACGGTCATGAATGAAAGTGCTTTTACCAACTGAGCAAGGTTTTGTTAACCTTCTAAATCAAAATTGAGATTTGGAATAGTTTAATGAACTTAGAATAAATTTAATAGTATCATATAGTAATTGAAATGGACGGTTAAAGCTGCCACGTCGCCATCATTCATCACGATCATACGTTTATCAAATAACTTTTTTGCTTTTAATTTTTAAGTTTTGGTTCTATAGTTTTTAAAGATAATCAAACAAACTCCTCTCCTTAACTTTATAATAATTAAATTTGATTTCAAGGGAACATTATATTTTACGTATTATTTTAGGCAACAAAATGAATGATAATGTGTTAATAAATCTGCTGGTTATTGCCTATTAGACAACAAAAGATTGTGCGGAGAGTGTGTCCAGTGTAATGTTAACGTTAACTAGAGTGTGAAGTAAAGAATCCTCAAAATTAAATGGACAAACAAAAATTCTTTATTTTATTTTTATTTTAGGCAACATAAGCTTCCTACTTTCCTAGGTACACACTATCCTTTTTATACCTCACATGTAAGATTATACTTGATTGTTGTTATTGTTGTATTTTATTTTAGGCAATAAGTATAATCGAGATTCAATGATTTATGCCAAAATTTATTTGCACACTACCGTGGCGAAACTAAACATTGATAAAGGTGGTCAACTGACCACCTTTTATTGTAAAATTACACTACGTATATAAATAAAATATCATATTTTAAAGTTACATCACATGTATCGAACACTCTTTATATATATATATATATATATGATAATAGTGCACATAGACTATTTTAAGATTCTTTACCGCGGGATTTTTACAATCTCACACAGTACGTAAATGGACCAAAATACCCTCATGAATTGTTTTCAGGACAAAACAAGGTACAAAGTAAACACAGAAAGCTGTGTCAGAACAGAAAAGGGGTAAGAGAAAGACAAATGGGTCAATGAAAAATCACAGCTTTGTGTTTTCACTTTCACTTTGCTTACTTCTATTTCATATCCTTTCCATAGCTCAAAGCCTCAAACCCCCTTTTTCCTAGCTGTATATTAAAAATAAAAAACAAAAAGCCAAGCTATTATCTGATTAATTTATTCATATAAAGCTGTATTCTTTTTTTTTTTGGGTTTTTTTTGAGTAATAAGATTGGTAGCATAGCACTAGTATTTTGTTATTTGGTTATGGAGTTTATTAATTGACGGGAGTTCGTGAGTGAGTTGTTACTGAGTCAACCCGAACGAGTTATCAATGGGTTGTTGTCAATCTTCAATCCAGCAAGAGCTAAGCTCAGAGAAGGATCAGCGCCATGGAGGAGTGAGCCACCCACGCGCCTCCAACGGGACCGGCGCCGCCGTGGGTGACGGTGGTGTACCGGTTTTCTCGGAGTTCTCACTTTCTGAGCTCAAAGCAGCTACGAATAACTTCAGCTCAGAGTTCATAGTTTCTGAAAGTGGCGAAAAGGCCCCTAATATGGTTTACAAGGGCCGTTTGCAGAATCGGCGTTGGATCGCTGTTAAGAAATTTACTAAAACGGCTTGGCCTGATCCTAAACAGTTTGCGGTATTGGACTTTATTTCAATATATTTTTTTTTTTTGTTTTTGGAGTCGTCATTTGCTTATTCATTTTCTAAAGTTAGGGTTTAATGTCTATTTGAAATGGAACCAAATAGAGCGGAATGGATATGGCCGACTTCTACTAGTTTAAGATTGAGGCATAATTGTTGTTGTTGGTTTAATGTGAATTTATTTGATTTTTTTGTTTGTTGTAACTATAGGATGAAGCATCAGGTGTTGGGAAATTGAGGCATAAAAGGCTGGCTAATTTGATTGGCTACTGTTCTGATGGGGATGAGAGGCTGCTTGTAGCTGAGTACATGCCAAATGATACACTTGCTAAACATCTGTTTCACTGTATGCTTTTATCTTTTACTGTTACTTCTGTTTTTTAGCTTCAATCTTGCAGCTTTTCTGTAGAAATGAAGAGAAAAAATCAAGATAATTTGATTGCTCATAGTTAGAGAAAAGCTTAAGTTCACATTAACTGCATTGCTCTGATAAGCGTTGGGAGATATTAACCTTGTTTTTTGATTTATCGACTAATTTGTTTCTTAGTAGATAATAGTTATCATCTCCGTTTGCGCATTAGAGAGGCAGGTGGTTGTTTGGGGCACTAAAAACTTAAATTTTTGTTATGAAAGACGTTACTTGGAAAATTGAGACGTTTGCTGGGCTTTATCTACGAGCACGACATTTCCATTTTTAAGCATGGAAATGCGAGAAGGGTGTTGAAGAGATTTATATATGTATGGTCTCATGTGTGGTTATTTTTTGATACACAAGTTTCGTGATATACCTCCTGGTTAAGTACTTGTTTTAGCATGCAGTTTCGTCCCTATTTAATCTGATGCAATTTATATATTCCTTCATCTCATGGTTTCTGTGAACTGCACTTGCTCCTTTCTTCTCTGCAGGGGAGAATCAAACCCTTGAATGGGCAATGCGTTTAAGAGTGGCTCTATATATTGCTGAAGCATTGGATTACTGTAGCAGTGAAGGTCGACCACTATACCATGACTTGAACGCATATAGAGTTCTCTTCGACGAGGTGTTTTGATGGACCTCTTCTTTTTGAGCTTTGAATGTCCTCTTTACATTCTAGGGTCTCCCCCCCCCCCCCCCTCCAGTGAATAAAATAGGTAATGTGGACTTCTGAGTTTACTTGTACCAATGTGTTAATTTGATAAATGATTTGGCAGAATGGCGATCCCCGTCTTTCTTGTTTTGGGCTGATGAAAAATAGCAGGGATGGTAAAAGTTATAGCACGAACCTTGCTTATACACCTCCTGAGTATTTAAGAAATGGTAAAGTTTCTAACTTCTTTCTCTGTTGACTTTTAACTTTTTCTTACTTGAGCTTATACACCTCCTGAGTATTGGATACTGATGTTATGTGGGATCGGAACTTTTGGGGCTTGGCTAAATCTCCTCACACAGTACAATCATTTTGTGATGTTGGCACTTAATGTGAAAAGAGATGAGGATTCCATGTGTGTTATATATGCGGATTCCGTTTGTGTTTTCATTTTCTCTTTGACAGATGATCACTTAAGATTTTGCTTGATGGTCAAGTACTATCACTAGTCTGATACTGGAAATTGGTAGCTAGGTGGTGGGTGTGGGGATGGGACTATAACCCCGTAGGGCAGTTCACTAAGAAGAGATTTTCATGTATCTCAGACCCTTTGAGTGATTTTGGAATTCCAATCCTACATAACCATGTATTACTCCTGGGATGCTGGTGTTATACAATTATGTTCCGATAGTTCTATTACATTTCTGCTTTCAGTACGTTTCTTTTTTTTTTTGGAGAAGGGGGAGATGGAACTTAAATATGACAATTGAAAAAGGCAAGATGCCATTATGAGCTACATTAGTGATTCTATTGATATCTAACACTTTCTATTTATCATCATTTTCATTGTTAACTTATATTAGGGGAGGAATAATTTCTTGTTTATTTGCAGGAAGAGTTACTCAAGAAAGTGTTGTTTTCAGCTATGGAACTGTCCTTTTGGATCTGCTAAGTGGAAAACATATTCCTCCTGGTCATGTAAGTTTCTAAGAGTCTGTTTGTCAGTTGTACATCCATTTCTTCTTGCTGCAAGTCTCGGGGAGTACCACCTCATGATGATGGGAACACTTCATACTGCATTTATGTGCTGGTGCTCTGGAAATTATTTGAAGGGGCCATATACGACTTTTGTTGTTGGACTAGCAATAGGAGGGCATTTGGACATTAGGCTGGGAACGGAGTTTGAAACTGTTTTGACTAAGCTAAACATCCACATACTTTTTATGTACCTTTGCTTAACTTTTTAACTGAAGAGGAAGAAATTCGTTTGACGTTAACATTCATGTTGAGTATATTTCTTACACTTTCTCTTGGAAGAGCATTCCTTATTGGCGTTTACCTTTATTTTTGTTTTATAATTTCTCTCCCCCTTTTTATGCAACTGTTTTAAATATCAACTTTGAAATTTATGTGCTCAGTTCATTCCTTTATGTTTCAGGCACTAGATATGATACGGGGCAAAAACATTCTTCTATTAATGGATTCACATTTGGAGGGAAATTTCTCGACAGAAGAGGCAACCGTTGTATTTGATCTGGCTTCACGCTGCTTGCAGTATGAACCCAGGGAGCGACCAAATACCAAAGACCTCGTTTCAACACTTGGTCCATTGCAAAGTAAACCTGATGTTAGTCCTACCGCCATAGTGTACTCTATTTTTCTTGATGTCTTGTTCTCTATCCTCCCCCCTTCCAAAAGATATGCGAAAAAAAACTCATATTGTCGTTGAATTTTGTGGGCTTTCATCAAGCAGAATTACCAAATGTCGTGAATGTAATCTTGCCGCCTCATTTCTCCTCTATCTTAAGATGCCCCCACATCCTCGCCTTTCTGTATGCATGTATGCACATCTTCTGTTCTTTTTGTCATGGGCAATTATGAGCAACTGCTCTTGGCAGGAACTTTGACTCTGTTTTCATTAGTCTAGACTCTTATTGATTGCTTTGTCTTATTCCATTAGAGGTTGAAAGGAGTTTCTGGTATTCTGGTTGCAGGTCGCATCTCATGTAATGTTGGGTATTCCTAAGCCTGAGGAAGCTCCGCCAACTCCACAGCACCCTCTTTCTGCAATGGGTGATGCTTGTTCGAGAATGGATCTCACAGCTATTCATCAGATTTTGGTAATGACACATTATAAAGACGATGAAGGGACAAATGAGGTAATTCTTTTGACCCAAACTGCCTCTGCAGAAGTGTCTGTTTCTTTGACATCCTTATATTGATGCTGGACGCCCAATGATGCAGTTGTCTTTCCAAGAGTGGACTCAACAGATGAGGGATATGCTAGAGGCAAGAAAGCGGGGAGACTTGGCATTTCGGGACAAGGACTTTAAAACTGCCATAGATTGCTATTCTCAGGTATTTGCATTCATTTTAGTAAGGTCGTTATCGGCAATAAAAATACTTTGATGCAGTCGTGACTTAAGGTAGACTAAAATATGATTCATTGTATTTCATACTAACTCCTGAAAACCATTTATACAATTGGATGCCATAACTAGTACTCCCTTGATTGAATAGAGACATGAGTCTCCTTTTGGGGTGGGAATGACAGGTTTTGTGCCACTTTTTGGGTGGGTTCATTGACATTCCCCAAATCTATTATGTACCTGATTTAGAATTTCAAACTGGTGCATCTCCTTGAAATTTCAGTTTCCTTTAGAGCCATCTAAATTCAACCATTTAACAGAAGACCAAAATGTAAATGGGGCCTGTACGTAGCCTCATTCACCAAGTTGGTGACATTTCGGTTATTTGTATAACCAGTGAATCATCCTTGGCCAATAATCCAAGGAATAGACTCAATGCATTCTTGACATGTAGTTTGATACTGTAGCTGGTTTGGCTCACCGGGTTGTGACATGTTGGTTATTTGAGTGACTGGTAAAATCTGCCATGTTAAATGGGACATCCAATGTAGAGGCTCCATTCTATGCTGATATTGTAGCATGACGTAAACTGCCTTTTGAAGAATGAGATTCCTGCAGATTTGGCAGGGAGAAATTTGCAGCTCCATTTGATGCTTTACTCAATCATCTTTTCTGCAATAGTATAGGCCTCTTGAATTCTTGTTATACGTCATTGTTATTAGCTAGTAAATGATGATCTAGCTGATTTTAGGTTACATAGAGTGCTTTTATTGGCTTATTTATCTGGATAAGATGAATGAACTAAAGAATATACATTAGGGCAATTTGCTTATTTTCGTTTCTCATTGCAGTTCGTAGATGTGGGAACAATGGTGTCTCCAACTGTCTATGCACGAAGAAGTCTTTGTTATCTCATGTGTGATCAACCAGATGCCGCCCTTCGAGATGCAATGCAAGCACAATGTGTCTACCCAGATTGGTCTACTGCATTTTACATGCAAGCAGTTGCACTCTCCAAGCTAGACATGCACAAAGATGCAGCTGACATGTTGAATGAAGCTGCAATTCTCGAAGAGAAAAAACGAAGTGGAAGAGGATCTTGATCTTGATAATACCCGACTTGTATCATTCTTTTGGTCCTATCATTTATTCTTGTCACCAAAAAATTAGCCTAAAGTTCTTGTATCATTTGTTTGAGTGTGATTGCCTTAGAACTATGTATGACAAAGGAAGAGAATCATTTGCTTGGTTGGTAAATGCGCATGTCAAGTTTTTCACTCTAATTTGTCAAAATATGAAAATAATTTGTATGTATATTTTGTCAATACAACAGAGTGGTGAGGATATATTGGTGAAATCATGAAATGTATAGCTCGGCCTTGCCATCGATGAAAAGGCTCATGAACTCTTCACCATCAACAGTTTCTTTCTCTATCAACAGCTGAGCAAGCTTGTGTAGGATGTCAATGTGTGTTGTGATAATCTCTGTTGCCCTTTCATATGCTCTTTCAACCAATTCCCTTACTTCAGCATCAACCACATCGGCTGTAGCCATGGAGTAGTCTTTCTGGGTTGACATCTGAAATTAAACGACGAAAATGTTAAGGCATGATTAAAAATTCGTGCAGCATTGAAACGAAAAAGACAACTTGCACGAAGCATGTACCTGTTGACCTAGGAAAGGATTTCCTCCACCTCCTCCAATGGCAACTTGTCCAATCTTTTTGCTGAACCCTAATCTCTCAACCATCTGCCTTGCCACTCGTGAAACTTGCATGAAATCGTTAGATGCCCCAGTTGTTACGTTATCTTGTCCAAAAATAACCTCCTCAGCAACCCTGGAAGAGCGGGGGGGGGGGGGGGGGGGGGGAGTTGAGAAATGGAATTGGGCATTTAGTGTATGAGGTAAGCAAGTAATGGATGAGTTAAAAAGATCATCTACCCTAAGAACCCAGCCCTCCGATCTATTAGAAGTAACTATACAAGGAGGAAATAGTGTGCAGTTTGATACTTCAGTCATATTATAAGGGGCAAATAACCAACTTCAAGATAGACTGGAGTAATAAATATCTAAACAGGTGCAAAAGGATGAACATGAACATTGCACAATAGGTAAAACTGACCTTCCACCAAGTGCAACCGCCATTTGATTCTCTAGGTAGCTCCTGCTGTACAAGCCCGACTCAAGTCTTTCTTCGCTGGGGGCAAAGAAGGTAAGACCACCAGCTTGGCCTCGAGGAATTATAGATATCTTGGCAACAGGATCATACTCGGGCATAAGTGCACCAACCAAGGCATGGCCGGCCTCTGTAATCCAAATGTAAACACGCCATAAAAAAGAGTGACTACTAACTGACTAAGTGTGTTATTTAGTTTTTTTTCATACCATGATAAGCTACCAGCTTCTTCTTCTCATCTGAGACAACAGCATTTTTCTTCTCTGGGCCGGCAATTATCCTCTCCAGAGCATCAGATATCTCATCTTTACTTATTTCCTTTAGTTCACGCCTAGCTGCAAGGATTGCTGCTTCGTTCATCAAGTTTTGCAAATCTGCACCAGTGAAACCCGGTGTTCTCCTGGCAATCTTCTCAAAGTCCACATCCTTTGCAAGGGCCTTTCCTCTAGAATGCACCTGTCATGCATAATGGTAAGACAAGCAGTTCAACAAACAGAAAACATTTTTCGAGAAAGCAGAAGTCTGTTTTCCAGATTTGGGGACTGCACTTGTGTTTAACACTAGTATACTCAGTTTTTGATATAACAACTGTAAAAACCACACTTTCCGGGAAATCTTAGTAGCACAGTTTGTTACTACTTGGTTGGCTACCTGAACTTTCACCTTGTTGGTGAGAGTTTGATTCCCCGCCTTGTATTCCCCTCCCCCATTTCCTTTCCCCTACCCCCTATGTACTAGAAAATATTTAAAAAAATACCACGATTTTCAAATTGGAACTCCTCAAGCTTGTTCAGCAACACTTTCACCAAGTTACGACGTTTTTTCAATAGATCAAGAAAATACATTATTAACACTCACATTACCTCAAGGCACAGACGTATCACATTATTGTCTACCATATGAAGTATGTCCATAAAATATGAAATTGCAAATTTGTTAATTTCGATCTCTACATATCACTACTTCTGAGTTTCTTCCAAAGGATAATGAATGAGGAAACCAACACTAGACAAGAACAAGCATAAAGTTGAAGCCAAGAGAAGAAGAATACACTAACCTGAAGAATCTTGATTCTACCAGCAACATCAGGCCTGTCGACAGTCACTTGTCGATCGAACCTCCCAGGTCTCAACAATGCAGAATCAAGAACATCAGGCCTATTAGTTGCAGCCAAAACAATGACTCCACTATTTCCAGAAAACCCATCCATTTCAGTCAAGAGTTGATTAATAGTCTGCTCTCTCTCATCATTCCCACCTCCCATTCCTGCACCTCTCTGCCTCCCCACAGCATCAATCTCATCAATAAACACAATGCAAGGCGCTTTCGACTTCGCCTTCTCGAACAAATCCCTCACTCTAGAAGCTCCAACACCAACAAACAACTCAACAAACTCTGATGCTGCACATGAGAAAAATGGTACACCAGCTTCACCAGCAACTGCTCTAGCCAAAAGTGTCTTTCCTGTACCAGGTGGTCCCACCAAAAGACACCCTTTTGGTATTTTAGCACCTAAAGCAGTATACTTATCAGGATTCTTTAAAAAATCAACCACTTCTTGTAACTCCAATTTAGCTTGATCAGCACCAGCAACATCAGCAAAAGTCACTCCAGTTTCAGGAACTTCTTGAAACTTTGACTTTGACCTACCAAAATCCATGGGGCCACCAAGCCCACCTGGCCCACCAGGCCCACCTTGAGATCTCTGGAAAAGATAGAACAATCCAGCAAAAGCAATAAAAGGGAATAAATTTCCAATTAAATTAAACAACCCATTACCAGCAGAATCACCTTCAGAAACTGATATATCAACACCATTCATAGCCAAAATGTCAATTAAATCCGGGTCATTAGGCACAATTACAGTAGCTCTACGGCCATCAACAGCAGTAAGCTGGAGGGCAGATCCGTCTTTACTGAATCGGACCCTTTCAACTTTACCCTTTTTCACAGCATTCAAGAATTCACTGTATCTCCATTGAGAAACTTCTGGAAGTTCAGGATTGGTCTGTGCTTGAGGCTTTGGAGCATTCAAGATTATATTTTGAGAGAATGGATTTGAAGTGCTGGGATTGGCTGCTTCAGCTTGAATCACTTGAGGAGTTGGTACTGTAGGGGTAGTATTGTCAAGAGCAAAGGCATGTGGAGTGATTGAAGAAAATAGTAAAGCAGCTAAAGCAGCTTTTGAAGGAATATTCTTTAAATTATCTGAATTGGGTTTTTTGTTGAGAATTGATTGAGGGATTAAAGACTTTCTTTTGGAGTGAAAATGGAAATATTTTGTGGTTTTAGGTGTGGGAGGAGAGACAAAGATTTGAGAACCAAAGAAGTTGGAAGAGAGCAGAGAATTGGCCATAACTAAATTTGGAAGGTGTTTGTTTGATTTGGTCTTAGTTGTACTACTGATCAATTCTTGTTCTTAAATTTTGGGGAATATGGAGATTTTTTTCTTTCTAAAACAGTGGGGTAAAAGGCAATCATATATGCAATTCTTTGAGAGGTGTTGAATATGGAGAGCTTTAAGTTGGTCTTTGCTAATTCTTTGAGATGTGTTGAATAGAAGCCATAGATTTGGATGTTGCGTGGATTGTTGTACGTGTTATAAATGTTATCCAGGCAGTTTTTGATATTTATGCTGTCTACGTGGGAAAATAAAGAGCCCGCAAATACTCACAGAACAGTTATTTGGAAATGCAAGAGACCTCAAGCTTACCTTCACTGCTCAATAGCAAGAAATTGGGCTAAAAATACGGGGGTACAAGGAAGCAGTAGTTCGGCCATGTATTGCAAGGCCCATATCATGCTCATCTCTAAGTTATTTGTACCAGGCCCATTGGATCATTCATAAGAAGGTGGCCCAAGTCCAAGGGAAGGGATCTGCCTTATGTCCTAGTTACAAGGAAAAATTACGCGACACATCAAATATATACACTGTATTTATCATTTGTAGTATCGCGACCCAAAATCTCACATGTCGTGATGACGTCTATCTCAATACTAGGCAAGCCGACAACCCCAATAAAACACTATATCTTTTAAGTTTGAAAATAAAATACTGAATTAAATAGAAAACCTCACCATTACAGATACAAAACACTTCCAAAACTCGGTGTCACTGAGTACATGAGCATCTAAATGAATACAAAGCCTGACTGATAAAAACACTGTCTGAAAGTATAAAAGAGTACAATAACTGAAAGAAAGAGAGTCAAGGTCAGCGGACGCCAGGAAGCACTCTGAAATCTAACAGTCGCCCTGTCCGAAAGCACCTAGATCTGCACACGAGGTGCAGAGTGTAGTATGAGTACAACCAACTCAATAAGTAACAAGACTATCCTTTGGGCTGTAAGTAGTGACGAGCTCCACAAGTACAGTCTAGTATAGAAATAACGGTATAGAAATGTAGGAATGCTTTCAAGTTTGACAGTTAAACTCAGTACAAGTAAGATAGATCAATACTGCATGATATGAGGAATATCACATCTCAGTGGAAAATTTCGTGTACACAGGATCACTAACCACTCGGTCACTCGGTACTGTTTATGGCCAATCCAGCCTAGGGATATTCCACCCCATTTATATATGCATCGACTGACAGTCAGTCACTCAGTACCGTATAAGGCCAATCCAGCCTTGGGGTAATTTACCCCAAATGTAAATGATTCGGACAAGATCCATGTCCAGAGAAATTCATCACAAATATAAATAAGGCAAGTCCATGCCCTAGGAAGTCCATCCCGTATATAAATCATCTACGCTCACTGTGGGGGGTGCAAACTCCGGAGGGGCTCATTCAGCCCAAGCGTGATATAAAGCCGATATGGCCTACTGCAGGCAGGCAGCCCCGATCCATATAATGAAAAAGCCTATAAGTCCTGCTGCAAGCGGGCAACCCCGTTCTATATAATAATAATATATATAAAGCCGATATGGCCTGCTGCATGCGGGCAATCCCGATCCCATAAATATCCTCACAATGGATGAACATGACTGAGTATGAAATATACATTTTTAAAATAATTAAATTCAACAGCAACACGACCCTGTGGGTCCCAAAATATCGGCACATAGCCTAATCATGATCTTTAATACGAGTCTTAGCTCAATTTCCTAACACGTGGGGAATATGAGAATAATAACATGATTTTTTAATTTTACAACTTCACAGGATTTATTCAAGTCATAATTTTTATGGTGCACGTCCACACGCTCGTCACCTATTGTGTGTGTCGCCTCCAAACAATTTATATAACACCAAATTCGGGGATTCATACCCTCAGAACTAAGTTTAGAAGTGTTACTTATCTCAAACCGTATAATTTCTTACTCCGCTATGCCCTTGCCTTGCGAATTGGTCTCCGAAAGTCTCGAATCTAGTCATAATTAATTTGATTCAGTCAATACAGTTTATTGGAATTAATTCCATATGAAAATACTAATTTTCCAACAAAATTTGAAATTTAACTCAAACATTGCCCATGGGGCCCACGTCTCGGAACTCGACAAAAATTATAAAATATGAACGCTCTTTCAACCACGAGTCTAACCATACCAAATTTACCAAATTCTGACATCAACTCGACCTCCAAATCTCAAATTCTTATTTTGAAATCCCTAGGCCCAAATTCTCTAATTTCACCTAAAACATGTAATCTAGTCGAAATACTCAATGATAATCCAATATTATTGACTAACAATGATCACAAGTGGCTTACCTCAAGATTTTCCATGAATTCTCGCTCAAAAATCGCCTCAACCCGTGTTGGAAATGTTAGAAATGAAGCCAAAATTGCGGACCCTTCTTTTTTAACATTCTGTCGAGGCTTTTCGCACTTGCGACTCCCTATCGCACCTGCGGAACCGCTTCTGTGGTGTATTTTCCGCTTCTGCGGAAGACACGCCAAGTCCTCGACTCGTACACCTGCGGGTGCGCTTCTGCGAACCCCTCACCGCGCCTGCGACCACGCAGGTGAGGAAATAGCTTTGCACCTGCGAGCTCTGACCACCCTAAGACTGGCCGCATCTACGCTTCACTCCTCACACCTGCGAGCTTGCACCTGCGACCAAAGTTCCGTAGGTGCGATTGCACCAGAAGACTGAAATTTTCAGATTTTTTCTTATGTCCGAATTTGATCCATTAACTATCTGAAACTGCCTGAGGCCCCCAGGACCTCAACCAAATACATCACCAAGTCCTAAAATATCATACGAACTTAGTCGAAACCTCAAATCAAATCAAACAACGCTAAAATCACGAATCATACCCCAATTCAAGCTTAATGAAATTAAGAATTTTTAACTTCTACATTCGATGCCGAAACCTATCAAATCAAGTCTGATTGACCTCAAATTTTGTACACAGGTCATAAACGACATAACGGACCTATTCAAATTTCCAGAATCGGATTCCGACCCCAATATCAAAAAGTCAATTCCCCTGTCAAACTTCCAAACTTAAATTTCTATTTTAGCCATTTCAAGCCTAATTTAACTACGGACTTTTAAATAATTTTTCGGACACGCTCCTAAGTCTAAAATCACCATACAGAGCTATTGAAATCATCAAAATTCTATTTCGGGGTCGTTTATACATAAGTCAACATCCGGTCAACCTTTTCAACTTAAGTTTCCATCTTGGAGACTAAGTGTCTCAACTCATTTCAAAACCTCACCGGACTCGAACCAATTATCCCGGCAAGTCATATAACAATTATAAAGCATATATTGAGCAATAAATAGGAGAACAGGGTTGTAATACTCAAAACGACCGGCCGGGTCATTACATGTAGCTATACTTTCAACAAATTTACCATTCGTAGTTATATTTGAATTTTATAGCAGATCCATGAAACAAGAGATTAATTATATTGAACTGAAACAAGAGAGCAACAAGCGCTCGTAGCTCAGTTGGTTAGCGCGCATGCTTAGTTAGCGAAGGTCTTGAGTTCGACTATCAACAATAGCATTTTATTTTTTCTATATTTATGTATTTCGCTTTGCTTATATTCGTTGCGCGAATGAATACTCCTTTGTATACACCTCTGTATACAGTCGATACATGTTGTATCCTTTGTATAAACCCTTGTATTTCGCCTTGGCTACAGTTGATACATGTTGTATTTGTTACGTGAATGAATACAATTGCACGAATGAATACAATTGATACAAGTAGTATTCGTTGCACGAATGAATACAATTGACACATGTTGTATTCATTGCGCGTTTGAATACAACTGATACAAGTTGGTAATAATTGAACAGTAGCTACGAATGATAATTAGGCAAACTATAGTTACTAGGTTCTAAACTAGAGTAGTTTATGAAAATTCCTCTTAATAATTCTCGTCTTAATGTAGTAGAAATGACACTAGCTACGAATCGTATGGCTTCGCCACCGCTTGTAGCGTCCTTATTTAAAACATTCAATTTTTAAAAACTATTTAAAATCACCTAGTTTTGGCAATCTTCAGACGAACCTTTTGAAATTGGGCTAGCCAACTCCTAACTTCATATTTGTATGGCTTAAGTTGATTCTAAGGTAGCTAAATTATATTTAAAAAAAATCTTGTAAATTTAGTCTATTCTTTAAATAGGGGGTCCTAAAAACAGTTATTTATGCACTTCCTGCATTAATATAGCCTATAAGGTTTTTGGAATAAGTGCATAGGGACAATGTTCAACTGCAAGTGTGAAGATATGAAAGGAAAAAAATTTCCAATTAAATCATTTTACTATTCCACTTACACCTGTTTTAAAGCCATTTCTAAGAAACAGTGTCACAAGCTTACTGTTGTATATAGGAGTAGTGAATTGGATTAAAGGACTGGTACACTGAACCGCACAAACATCTAGCCCCTTGACATGTGAGTTGATCACATTTATCTCAAACGTGTGCAATTGATATAATTTAGATATGACAGGCTTTCAAGATCCTTATTGCTCCCTAAAAAAAAAAATAACTCTGGTGCACTAAGCTCTTGCTATGCGCGGGGTCGAGGGACGGGCCGGACTACAAGGGTCTATTGTACGCAGTCTTATCCTGTATTTTTGCAAGAGGCTGTTTCCACAGCTCGAACCCGTAACCTCACGGTGACATGACATCAATTTTACCAATTACACCTAGGCTCCCCTTGTCACTCCGTGAAATCTCAAAAACATGGTTGTTGTGAAATATTGAAGTACGACATTATTAAAAAAACTAAGTACATGGATGAGACAATGGCGGAATAGGAGGAGCATTCAGAGGATGAGAGACATGACAACTTGGCTAAACAGGTAAGAATATTACTCTTTGTTTTATTGCCTTTGCAGTTTGTATATAAATAAACTGCTAACATTTTGGTCTAAACCATTCACCAAGAAACAACCTCTCCTCATCCACATTCTTCAAACTCACCAATCTGCCCTAGAAAAGTTAAGACAACAGCTTCAAATGGAAAATCAAATGGCGACAAACCTCGTTCGTTCCACGAGCTTGCCTACAGCAACTCATCCTCTCATTGTCAGTGCAGAGGAGCAGTTGCAAAGGTTGAAGTCATCTGAAGGAACTTCCACTTCTTCTCATTCAACAATATGCCAAAAATTGGATGGACTCAGAAAATTGTACGATTGTGTTAATGATGTCCTCCAATTGCCAATTAGCCAACAAGTTCTCTCCTATGAAAAACATGTTAAATTAATGGAACATGTCTCTAACGGTTCCCTCAAGGTTTTGGATACCTGTAGCATCACTAAAGACGCTTTCTCACAGATGAAGGGACGTGTTCAACTACTCGAGTCATGTCTACGTAGAAGGAGAGGTGGAGAATTCAGCTTATCAAATGAAGTCGACGCATACATGGCATCTAATAAGAAACTCAACAAAGTGATTTGCAAAGGTTTCAGAGATTTGCATAAGAAAGAAAATGATCAGACAATAGTAATGGAGGAATCTGACCTTAAATCATTGGTTAGTCTAATTAAAGGACTTGAAGATGTTACTCTTACAGTATTGGAGTCAACTTCATCTTTCATTTCCAAAACAAAGATGAAATCAAAGCAGAATGGTTGGTCTGTGGTCTCAAAGTTATTAAAGCCAAAGAGAGTTTCATGTGAAGGAGTTGAAATATCTGAAGTTGAGAAGTTAGACATGGAGTTGCTTCTTCTACGTAACGAGAAGATAGATAATTCACAGATATTAAGTGCACTTAAAAAACTGCAGGTATTTGAGTCAAGCATTCAAGAACTGGAGGATGGGTTGGGAGCTATTTTTAGGCTTCTCTTGAAAACTAGAGTTTCCCTTCTCAACATTCTCAGTCACTAAATTTGCGCTATGATTAGTATATGGGGTTCCAACTTTGTATATACTATTTATCCTAGAGAGTACAAGAA
Source organism: Nicotiana tomentosiformis (assembly GCF_000390325.3). Taxonomy (NCBI): domain Eukaryota; kingdom Viridiplantae; phylum Streptophyta; class Magnoliopsida; order Solanales; family Solanaceae; genus Nicotiana; species Nicotiana tomentosiformis. The sequence goes on along the minus strand of NC_090815.1, from coordinate 135,536,106 downwards.
ATTCTACAATTTTCAGCTTTGGATGTACAATTCTGTTATATGTAATATAGCAAGTGTAACAAATTTTGTCAGAAAATATCCTTCAATATATGCAGATAATATTCATCAATAGTCTATTTTATATTTTACTATCTTCAAACCTTCTCTTTGAAAACAAACTATTGTAGAATTACAGTCAGACCTCTCTATAACAACCTCTTTATAACAGTATCCTTATATAATAGTCATTCACTATAAAAGGCGAGTTTTTCTCGGAAACGATTATTATGTTATGTTATTTTTTATGTCCTTTATAACAACACTTCATCATAGCAGCCAAAAAATATCGGAACAAACGAGGTTGTTATAGAGAGGTTTGACTAGTTGTATCTAATACGTAGTGCTAAAACATGAAGATCAATTAATTAATGTTTATCATTTGTTACTTAACTGAAAGGATTCCACTTGTTTCCTCACAAGTAGAACAATGGCACAGTCATTTCTTCTCATTTCTGTGTTATGGCCTGTCTTGCAAAGCTTTTCAGGAAAACTTCAAATGGTAGCCCAAAAGGACCTTCTACTGCAAGTGTGACAATCCTAAAGAAAAAAAAAACCAATTTAATCAGACTTCACATTCCACCTAAGCATGTTATAATGCCATTTCCAAGAAACAGTCGCACAAGTTTCCAGACCCCACCTGTGGGATTACACTGGGTTTATTGTTGTTATTTGCATTCGCACAAACTTACTACTGCAAATAATGAATAGATTCAGGAACTGGTACACAGAACCGTACACAAATCTAGCCCCTTGGCAGTTGGCATTTGAGCAGATTACATATATCTCAAACGTGTGCAATTGATATAAAATAAATATGACAGGCTTTCAAGATTCTTATTGCTCCCTCAAATCTCAAAAATCAGCTCAGAAACATATAATAATGCTGCAATCTTTTGCTCGGAAACTGGGTGGTAACCCTGGTGGTTAAAAGAATATTCAAGTATTTTATTATCAAAACAATGTACATGAATGAGAAAATAATATTTGCACAAAAGAAGGAGCATTCAGAGGATCAGAGACATGACAACTTGGCTAAACAGGTAAAATTATTATCTCTGTCTTCAACTAGCTATATATAAATTGTTAACATCTTGATCCAAACCATTCCAAGACCCTACCTTTCATCATCCACATTCTTCAAACTCATCAATCTGCACTAGCAAAGTTAAGATAAGAGCTTCAAATGGAAAATCAAATGGCGACAAACCATGTTCGTTCCACGAGTTTGCCTACTGCAACTCATCCTCTTATTGCAAGTGCAGTGGAGCAGTTGCAAAGGTTGAAGTCATCTGAATTAACTTCCACATCTTCTCACTCTACAATATTCCAAAGATTGGACGGTCTTAGAAAATTATACGAATGTGTTGATGATGTCCTCCTTTTGCCAATCAACCAACAAGTTCTCTCCCTTGAAAAACATGCCAAATTACTTGAACAAGTCTCTGATGTGTCCCTCAATGTTGTCGATACCTGTAGCATCGTTAAAGATGCTTTCTCACAAATAAAGGAACGTAAATATTTCCGAGATCTTTTGAACCACACAGAGAAGAATTACACAATAGTGATAGACGACTCTGACTTAGCATCATCGATTAGCTTAATCAAAGGAGTTGAAGAAGTTAGTCTTACAGTATTGGAATCAACTCTATCTTTCATTTCAAATCCAAAGATGAGATCAAAGGCAAGTGGATTGTCTTTGTTCTCTAAGCTGTTGAAGCCAAAGAGAGTGTCATGTGAAGGAGCTGATATCTCAGAAGTAGAGAAGATAGACATGGAATTGCTTCTTCTTATTCAAAGTAAACAAACAGATCATTCACAAATGCAAAGTGTACTTAAAAAACTCGAGACATTTGAATCGAACATTCAAGAATTGGAGGACGGATTAGGAACCATATTTAGGTATCTTCTAAAAACCAGAGTTTCCCTCCTCAACCTTCTTAACCACTAATCATATGTCTAAATGTTTGTTAATACTACTGTAATCATAGAGAGTTGTTCTCACACCAATTATTTCTCTGGTTCTCTCTCAATGTTTTTGTTATTCGGATCTGAAAGAATGAGTAACCACTCAAGATTTTTAACATTAACTTGTTAGTATTGAGTGGCCAAATTTTAAGTTGAAACTATATAACAACAACAACAGCAACAACAAGAACTACGCCTCAAACTAGCCTGTAATTTTGTCCAGTATAAAATAGCGCACACGCATAAAATTACTAATTCGTATATTAAAACTTGGTGCAACAACATGAAGATCAATTAATAATGTTTATCACTTGTAACTGAACCAAGTAGAACAATGATCTAGGCTTAAGCAATCCAAGTCATTACCAATTTGGCCTTTCTATTGGTCTTGGATGATTCATATTAACTCACTAATGTGTTATGGCCTGTCTAGAATTGTATTATTTCCTCTTCCAACTATTGACAGAGCAACTTTAGGTTGTATTCAGTCTTTTTTGACGTTATACTTTGGGTGTTTTCCTTTGACACTAACTGACATGTTATTATATCTATACTAATAATGCTGTTTGGATTGTTTTGCATCATTTTACTATTTATCACTTTATTTATTACCCGTCCTCATAAGAAACGAATTCCAGGTAGGTCAAGTGGTCAACGCATCATGTTCGGAAAAAAAAAAAAAGAAGAAGAAGAAGAAGAAGAACCAAGATTTGTTACACTAAAAGACAACGAGAAAATATATGTAGTCATGTTGGAAGAATTTTCTTATGCATGGTCAGAATATAATCTTAATGGAAGATTTCATGTCTTAATTAACAGAGAAAACAAAAACATAAACAGTTGTAAGTACTCTAAAACCATGTTGAAGTTCGCTAAATCATGTTGTTTAATTATTAAGAGTGGTGGATGGATAGGATCCCTTTATCCTTAATCAATGGTTTCGGGTTCGAGTCCTGAAATTGAAAATTAATAAGGAATGCTTTCTTCTTTGGTGAGTCCTACGTAAAGCGAATTCAAATTAATCGGGACCCCAAAGTACAAGATATTTTTGGGAAAAAACAATTTAATTAAGCACCAGACTGGCGTTGCTCTTCCTCCTCGTGCATGCATCTTATTAAATAACTGTTCTAACTTAATTTTTGAACAACAATATCTTACAAAAATATACTATCAACTAATCAATCATATTTATATATTTCTTCCTTCTTTTGTCTTCCCCTTTTGGGAGGAAATTTCCTTGGGGACAATACATTTAGCTCCTTAGCTGTTGCCAATTAGAAGCCAAGTAGTATCCGTACAAAGAATCCTGTCCTTTTCCCTTAGAAATCACGTTCTAATCCATTTCTACATAAACTATAAAAAGGGTACAAGTGCAAAGCATTACTCTACCCAGTCTCATCCCAATTCAAAAGTTTGAAGTTTAAACCTAGCCATTTTCTAGTCTATTTCAAGAAATTGCACGAAAAGAAATACAATGGCACTACCAAATTTTGATGCTCTAAGAGACATGCACAACTCAGCCAATGACTTATTGCTTCATTCACCACTGATCAAACGAGAAATCGCGCATCACGGACAAGAAAAATGGGTCCTCGAAGTTTCTGAGACATCGCTAAGAATGCTCGATGTTTGTAGCACCACAAAAGATGTAATTTTGCTCATCAAAGATCATCTCTACAACCTCAAGTCCACATTCAGAAGAATTATCTTTGGCGAAAACAAGTTTGCAGCTTACCATTGTCAACGAAAGAAGTTGAAGAAAGAAATCTTGAAGCGTTTGCATTCCTTAAAGGGAATGAAAAATCATTAGGCTCGAACCAGAGATGAGTGAAAGACAATGAAAATAATTTAGTGGTAGTTGTGATTGTGCTAAGGGAAGTGAGAGTTGCTACTATGTCTATTGCGGAGTCATTGATGTCACTTATGTCAATGCCAAGTCCGAATAATAAGAAATCAAATAAAGGGTATTTTGGATCAAAGTTAATGAGAGTGAACAGCTTTAGTTCATGGGAAAAATGTGATGAAATGACGCTGCAATGTGCGAATAAAAGATTGGAAGCAGTGGAAATTGGCATTGAATATCTTGAAGGAGAATTAGAGTGTCGCTTCTCAATATACTCACATATTAGAAATGCCAGTATAAGATCACTGCAGAGCTCAATTGAAGCAATGACTGCAGATGGTGAATCTAATACTGGATTGATATTGAGAGTTTAGATAAAACTAATTGTAACTTATTAGACTTGTAGCTAATTGTATCACTCAATTCTTTTATTTGTTTCTCAATAAAATATAGCCAATCCCTTTTACATATATTAAACGCCTTCCTGTGTCTTCTTAATTCTAAACTTCAGGATACTATAACTTAACTCTCCTGTCGTTCATTTCTTATTAAGCATCACTACTTTAGGAACCTTTGATGTTGTCCCAAAATGGCTTTAACTTTTTAGTGGACAATTCAAATTTAGGTTGCGAGAGGAGCTTTGGAATAACAGTAATATTTACGTATGACCTACAAGTCACGGATTTGAAACTAGTCACTAATGCATGCATTGAAATAGACTATCTATATCATACCCTTGTGGTGCAACCATTCCTCGGACCCTAAATGCGGAATGCTTTTTGCACCGTGCTACTTTTTTTTTTTTTAAGGTTACATGGTTCTTAATTCTTATCCATTTTGATACAAATTCTAGTTATATACTCGCACACGCTTAAATTTAACTTTTAACCTACTAGTACAGAGCACTGGTAATGTATAAAAATTAAATCTTCATATTAACATCATCTGCTACTGTTAATGTTTGATAGAAGGCTTCTTTAGAATTGAGTCAATTGACGCTACAAATATAAAATACTAGAAAGCGTCAACTAGTTCTATTTAAACTAATCCATGAAATTACGCTTAGAATTTTCGATGCACATTCTCTATATCCCTCAAAAGGCATACACCATCACCCCTGTTAAGGCGCCCAACGATGCACCATTCTGAAGTTAAATCAACAAAGAGAACTGAACAGTGCAAGAGAAGCAAAGCAGTTCAATCATAATGCAAAATATGATTCAAGAGTAGATTAAACTAAGCATCTTATGAATCAAGTGACATCCATAAAAAGTTCTCCAGTTCATAGGATTTATTGAACACAAAATACAACTGTTTTGAAAGAAATTCATTAGAGTTTTCCAAGAAAATACATCGATATTGAGCATATTGGTTTATAATCCTGCCACAGTTTCGGTTTATAATCCTGCCACAGCTTCCCCAGCACATCTGCAAAATCAATTAGCATGATTCAGCAGAACGGCTTAGTTAAACAAAGAGGATGATAGCTCAAGACTTTGATGGTTAATAGCATCCTACTTGAAGATAATCAACATCTCAATACTAGCAGTGAAGATCTGATCATATGCAAATAAAGTAGAGATTGTGCAAAAGGTGGGAATATGCTGGCTGGTGGTGATATGATCTGGCAGCAATCAAACACATCAGATGTACCAGTCATTCTTCTGAAGAAAACAATTTTGACATGTATCTCCCTATGATTATGGTTATTTTTTGATAAAATAAGGAATAATCTCTCTGCTTATATAGTTACCATTTCCCAACTAGTTGCTGCTTTGCAAACTTCTTCCTAATGTCGTTTAGATGAAGACAAATGTTATGTTATTGACTTTCTTTGATATTTTAAATGTTATGTTATTGACTATACAAAAGGTTTTGGATGAGAAGCATCATTTAGCACAAAAGAATTACGATGGATCTAACCAGCCAGCATAATGTGAGAAAACGCGATCACATTCCATTATAACATTAGAAGTAGCAAAAACATTACCTAATGGTCATGACCATGGCCATGGCCATCCCAGGGATGCCTCCAGCCCTAAACAGCAAAAATCATATTAACAATTACCTAAATGTTATATAACCAAACGAAAAGGTCGGAAATGATGAAACAATATTGAGGCTCACCAACACTACAGGACCATCTTGCTTGGCCCGGTAGAGAACCCAAAACCTGAAACAACAAAAAGATTATGGTGTTAAGGATTATACCAAGTAATTCAATACAAACCTTGTAAGCAAGTATACCAATATATAAGCTCTCCCATTATTATACCACAAAAAAAGCAGACTACAGTTCATACACCGTTCTCTATATACTAGTAATGAGTTTTCCTACCAATATTTACAGAGCATTTTAGCACATTAGTTTATACTTAAGGGATATAGCATTTAAGATATCTGTCCTGCTGCATACCTTCTGGCTATTGCTTACCAAATGAACAACAACAACAACAACAATACAGTATAATCACACTAGTGGGGTCTGTGAGGGTAGTGTGTACGCAGACCTTACCCCTACCCTGGGGTAGAGAGGCTGTTTCTGATAGACCCTCGGCTCCCTCCCTCCAAGAACTCCCCACCTTGCTCTTGGGGTGACTCGAACTCACAACCTCTTGGTTGGAAGTGGAGGGTGCTCACCACTAGAGCAACCCACTCTTGCTTACTAGATGAACGTAAACCAAAAATGCAAAACTTTAGGGAAAGGCAGCACTAATTAAAATCAGCAGCTATTTCTCTAATTAAAATTTTCAGTGCTTCAAAAGTTTCAAAATTAGCAGTTCAGATAATGTCAGGTAAAGCCATATTTCACAAGTTAATCCCCAATCCAATTGGTATAAGCCTCTCATCATATTGCAGCAGGAACATTAATTTTGAAATCATATTGCAATTGGTATAAGTACCAGATCTTTGTTATTCCACATAATGTTATTCTAACCAATAGTATTAGTTCTATACTTAAAAAAAAAAGGAGCAACCCCCGGGGAAGGGCCTAATCACACGGGTCTATCGTACGCAGTCTTACCCTGCATTTCTGCAAGAGGCTGTTTCCACGGCTCGAACCCGTGACCTCCGCCAAGGCTCCCCTTCAATATTAGTACTATACATGTATTTCTTATTTCTAGATCTTTGTTATCACACGTAGTGTTTTTGTTTATTTCATGCTGTTGTCATTATTGGTTGCTTCTTATTCACTGTTTCTTAAGCCAAGGGTCTATCAGAAACAACCTCTCTACCTTCACAAGGTAGGAGTAAAGTCTGCGTACACACTACCCTCCGCACACCCCACATGTGGGATTACACTGGATTTGTTATTTTTTATTTATTTATTGCAATTGGTATAACTCCGCATGGGGTGAACTTGGCCATATTGCCAATCTCAACCCCCGACAAAGGAGGGTTGTAGTAGGTTGAGGGCCAGTGTGAAAATAGTCCATTCTTGATGAATCTTTTTCTTTTGATAGGTAAGATAAATATTTCATTACTACAAAGCAGCACACAGGAAGTACTGATATACAAATGCACAGCAAACACGCTAAGCATATAGAGTACTTACAAATCCAATCATATCATCTGTCTCATATATATTTTTGTTTACAGCAAAAAACTAGTTTCTGTAAGCATATAAAATTCAGTCTACGTATAGGCAGAGCTATCCCCTTGAGGAATCTTCAATTCCTATCCATCTTTAAAGCCCACTGAACACAAGCTGGAACAGCGAACAATATCACTTCAATATAATTCCAAGTTCATCACATGGCCATGTAGAGACAATATCACTTCAATATCCAACTCATAAAGAAGTGTTAATTCAATAGACACTCAGAATACAGGTTGTCCAAATGAAGCAAAACAGATAGAGTATTCATATAGCCGACCCTAACTAGCTTGGGATGTTATTGTTATTGTTGTATTGTAATTGATCCTTTTTTCCCAGACATTTTTTCATGAGGAAGACTTATGCTCAATGCTACTTACGTACACTTATGTGTGCCACATTACAGACAATATAATGCTAAACATATGCACTCACTATACGAGCCTTGTAATTGTCTTAAGTTTAATACATTTAACAGGTCTTAACCAGTTGAATAGATAAATCAGTTGAACTTCGTTCAGAGTAAATGTCATCCTCAACACTGAAAAAAACACTTTTCAAAATACAAACTTTCCTTTTAGACATGTATTTTATATAAGAAAAAGAGGTAATCACTTCATCATGCACTGCATTTCTTAATCATGCATGATCAAGAAAAAAAATTAGATAGAATATAAATTTTCTTCAGAACTAGCGAAGTTTGGATATGTAGAGCGACTTCTCTCGCAATACCATCACTATAATTGAAGACAGTTTTGTTTATAGAGTTATGTAATATCCCAGGGTTCAATTTTAGAACATAAACAATTCGACGAATTAAAATAGGGCATAAATCAGATCAGGGAGAAGAAAAGGGGGCATGAAACCTATAATTAACAAAGTAAACTATACTCTTTTTTTGATAAGTAGAACATGTAAACTACACTCTGAGATAACCGAATCACGCCCCGCTCGTCCTTGTGATAGCAACTTGTAATACTTCAAAACAAATAACTTTAAGCTATAATCTAGTTTTTCTTCTAACTCGCTCATCCAACAATAGATCGTTATGCCCCTTGACCTGATAAAACCGACAATTTCTTTACTTTGAAAAGCAACCCAATATGCCGTTATCTCAAACCTTGGGAGCTAAATTACAATTTCACCCACATCAAGGAAGCAAGAGATGATTAAAGAGCAAAAAGGATTCTTCACTCAATAGCACATGAATGCAAAACAAGCAGCATCATATCTTAGCCAATCAAACCCCAAAATGTCAACCATCAACACATGTTGCTACACACTTAGACATATATAGTTCAATGCAGAGAAGAACAATGAACCCCACAAAGAAAGATTCAATTCTTACTCAATACCAAAGACAAATCAGATTGATTAACAACAAATCCAACATCAATCAACCAACCTAACTACACCTCAATCTCAAATTAGCTGGCACCAGCTAAATAAATCCTTTATATACATTTCATTTCAACAACGAGAAATCATATGTATCTAAGGTAAAAACCTACTACTCATTTTTATCCCATTCCATAAGGTTCCCCAATTTCAATTCCAAGCAGTCTAATCCAATTCATAGATCTATGATCCAAAAACACTACAATATCAAATTCATAGCTCGTAAATTCAGTCGAGAAGAGGAAATGAAATGAGAAGAGAAATGGGGCTAGGGTTTGGGAAATTACCACATAACGGCACACAATCCCTTTCCGGTGACAGAGTGCCAACGCTTAGGTTGATGAATAGTAATTCCTTTATATGTTACGCCATGTCCGTGTCCCCCTCCCATTTCTTCTCTTCCTTTCTCGAAAATGCTTCAGTTCCCGCAATGGCTGAATCGGTGACTTCTAGAGCTTTCCGAATAAACTGTTAGAAGAGCTATTCGGGTTATGGGCCTGTTTTCTCTTCCAAAAGAGAGAAATGAACCACAAGTCCCTGAAATATTTTAAGAAGTCAATTTAATCCATCGCTTTTGATTATATTACTTTTGATACCCCTCTTAACTTGGATAATATTTGGTTGATGTTAAAAAATACCTATTTGAATTAAATTAGTTAATTTACGAATGTTCGGACGTAAACTTCATTTGAAAAAGTATGTCAAAATTAACGATTTGTTAGTTGGAATAATTTTTTTATTTGAAAAACTTTTTCATATAATTATGGTATCCGGACTAGCTTGCGTTTTTTATCACCTAGTGATTTTGTCTCTGTGAGCACCTAATTTTTGACTATTTGAATTTTTACCACCTTCTACTATGTAAATATTTTTAGAAATTTAATATATATTTTTTTATCTTTGTTATATATTTTTTAATATAGGGTAAGAATTAAAAATAATTTAAAAGGTCAAATTATTATTTTTAGTATTATTTTTATTTTTTATCTTTATTTTAAAATAAAATAAATAAATAAAAAACCTCAATTCTTTTTTTAAAATTTCGGATGGGAATAAAATAATAGTAAAATTAAAAGTATGGAATAAAAAATTAAAAATAAAAGTAGGTGGAAATTAATTTTTTTTTTAAAAGTAAAAGAAAGTGAAAAATTAAAAAAATAAAAGTAAAAGAATGTGGAAAATTAAAAAAATAAAAGTAAAAGAATATGAAAATTAAAAAAAATAAAAAGTAAAATAAAGATAAATTAAAAAATAAAAGTAAAGGTAGCTGAAATGTTTTTTAAAAAAAGTAAAAGAAAGTGGAAATTTAAAAAAAAAAAAAAAAAGTGAAAATTTAAAAAAGAAAAGTAAAATAAGTGAAAAATTAAAAGAATTAAAGTAAAAAAAGTGGAAAATTAAAAAATAAAAGTAAAGGAAAGTGAAAAATTATATTTTTTTTAAAAAGAAGAAAAATGGGAAGTGGAAATTTTTTTTAATTAAAAAATAATAAAATAATAAATAAATAAATCTGAAAAAATTTTGAATTTTGTTTTTCCTATAAATAGAAGAGAAATAAGGAGAAAATGGGAGAAGGAAGGAAAAAATAGAGGAGAGAATTGAAAAAAAAAATCTTCTTCTGCGCTAAGTGAATTTCTACTCGTTTCATTATTTCTTTTGAAAATTCAAGCAATTCATCACCGTGTTTAAGACCTAAAAATGCCTCATATTCAAGCCTAAAAACACCTTGTGAAACTTCATTGATAGTCACCTCTCTCATGCTAAAAACCAGCAGCCTCACGAGGTACAGTCGAGTTTCGGTCCGGGCTCGAATTTTAGAAGGTTCGTCGCTAGATTTTCTGCTCATCTGCCGATTTGCCCTTGGTTTGGTGTATATGCTCGGCTCAGAATTGTTTTTGCATTAATCAAGTTCTGAAGGAAATTTTTTGCTTAAAGGTTCATTGCTTATCCTCCATTTGTTAATTATTTCATTGTTTTGTGTGATGTTCTTATAGAGGTTCATGTGATAATTTTTTGTGTTGTTTTATTTATACACATTATCATGTTGTAGTTTTTTTTTTACATGTTTCAAACGATTTGTCAACATATTATTTGAATAGGATTTCATCTTAATGAGATTTGATATTTAGAATAAAGAATGAAGATCTTGTCATATTAATAGGCCATGCATTGGAGTTCAAGTAAGTGAACCAGAAATGAGTTACCACATTTAATAGGAAAGAAAAGAATTAGACATGGGTTGGATTGAGTATAAATCTGTCAGGCCCAATAATTTTGTCACTAGACTAATTAGCTCATTCTTCCATAATGGATAAATGTCTCCTAATTTAAAAGATAGAGTAGTAAGTTATAAATATTTCTAAGTGTGGATGACTTTTTAATACTTTAAATAATTAATATATTTTCCTACTTTCAAATAATTTCCTATCCATAAACTCTTGGTCTTATAATAATTTCAAATTAGTTTAGGAAAATAATACAAGTGCGCATTCACATGACTTGACCAATCAACTTCGAATAATAATAAATGTGTTATTGATTGTGTACACGTACGCGTGACATGATTCTTGATGCCAAACAAAAATGAGTACACGTACGCGTGCCTTATTTCAAGATAATTTTTATAAATCTAATTAAGCAATAAAAGCGTACATAGGTAAAATATGAGAACCAATAAAACACAAGTTATCCAAAAATAATATAAGCCAAATGTAGTCAATAAAGCGACTGTGCTAGAACCACGGGACTCGGAGAATGCCTTACACCTTCTTTCCGGTCAACATAATTTCTTACCCGGATTTTGTTTTCGTAGACCAATAATAATAGAGTCAAACCTTCCTTTGACTAGGGATTCAAATAAATGGTGACTTGGAACACCCAAAAAATCAATTCCAAGTGGCGACTCTGTAAATAAAATAATCTTTACTCAAATTTGTCACTTTAATTGGAAAAACTCTTTAACCCACAACAATCCATAATACATATATCTTTTTGGGGGTAAAAAGGAGGTGTGACAGCGTCGGATAACATTTGAATCTTAGATTGCATGGTTCTCAACCAAGCTCATTGATAACTACACTACACCCTTGGGTTCTATTTCACTTTAAACATTTCTTAAATCATATTCAATATATATATATATATATATATATATATATATATATATATATATATATATATATATATATAAAGAGAGATGTAGTATTTTGAAGCATAAAAGTATTTGGATTATTAGTAGATTATGACATACATCAATATAATATCTATATATATATATTTGAGAGACTTAAGTCCAGTTACGTGGCATGCCTCAATGCACGGGGATTGCCTTTTTCTTTTCTCTCAATTTTTTTGTGCTTCCTCCTATATTTTCCCTTTTACATTCAACATATCTCCCGAATCTATCCCAGCGACCACTGTGTTGAAGCATTATCGCAAGTATTGCCATTGAAATTCACTTGTTGAAGCAATTTCAAACTTGAAAAAATAATTTCTTATCTTCAAATTGTATAAAAATCTGCTATATCTTCGAAGCTGATTAATTACGCTCCACATTCATCTGCAATCGGTGTTTTTCTATAAGAATTTTATTTTGAATTTGTTGAGTTTTGCTGTAAAAGCATAGCAAATATTTGGTAGAGATGGATACGGCAGAAAATTCGGTGTCCATTGCGTCTTTTATTGTTTGTAGATAGTAGCGTATCTCTATTTTGTAACTGAAAATAATTTTGTTACTTGAATCACAAGTTTAATTAAGGAAACCCACAGCTGGAAGGATGCTAGTTTAAGAGATTGTATATAATTTGTAACCAAATCTTGTTTAGGGGGGTAATATACAAAATTTGGATAATTTTAATAAATAAGCTTCAAATATTGTATATGAAGAAAAAATTCCTTTGTTTTTTGACTCGTGATATCTCTCTTTGGTTTGTAAATTAAAAATTTTGCTTGCCAAAAAAAAATAGTGCTGTAAAAAGTAAACGGTTAAATTATTTGGGAAACCCAAACGTTTCCTCTTATAATGGTTTCCAACCATTTCTAACAAGCCCTTTATTCTAAGTTGTTACTCTTTCCTTTCTTTGCAATTTGGACAACCCTAGCCAATGTCAAAATTGCATCACATGTGGTGATCTGAATTGAAATCCAATAGTTGCCATTCAAGTTGGTAACTTAAGCGACAAAAAGGGTCGGTAAATGAAAAACTGAAAGTATATTTTGCAGATTGTTCTTTATTTTTTTCTCTCTTGATTTTTTTTAATTGGAAAAATAATTTTTGATTGTGATTTCAGTAGAAGTTGTCACAACAATTTCAAGCTTTTCGTCACTTGACCTCACTTTTTTGGTGCTTCAATCACAAAGGAGAAGAGAAGTATTTTTTTTCCAGTAAAAGATCAACCACTATTATCATTACTTGGTAATGTTTTTCTTCTCCCCTTTCTCTTCTAAGTTAATTTTTGCACCAAGATCTATTTTTACTTAATTACTGTGTCTACTGCCCGAATTTGCTTCACTTAGACACTAACATAAACTTGCGAGTAATAGTTTTAATGATACATATTTTATCATTCCCACCCGATGTTTACATCAACTCAGAGAACATCTAATATGTTTCTTTACATAATCTGTTAGCACTTACTTATATTCGATCAATATGAATTTTTAGATGGAAAGTAGACAAATGCATATTAATTTTGCTGATTCTTTTGCCGATCTTATTTTATTTAATTTTTGTGATAAATGACAAATGGTGTTGATTTTGTGACAGACAAATAGTGTTGATTTGTGACAAAATTTAACATCGGAAGCACAAGGTAGACTGGTGGTAGTGATGGTGGCTCTACCCCTACTTCTTCCATTGAGGTTTGTCCTTTGGGTAATTCCATAAAAAATGATATTTCTGTATTTTTTACTTTTCTTGAATTTATTGGTTTATACTTTTTGGTTGGATTGTATAAGGATCATGTTTTACTTTAAGCCTGAAACTTTACTTTAAGTGCAGTAAATTTGATAATCTCTTTCTTACGGTTGATATGTCATTTGTATATACAAATTTTGGACCCAAATGAAGATACATTATGTGCTACTCAAATGGAAATACATTCTCCACTTATTTATCATCATTTAAAGTCTTTCAAGGATCTATTTATCTTTCTTCTTAAATATTTTGCCTTTGTTCTATTTTCTAGATATATTGATTTATTATTTAAAAGAAAAAAACTAATTTGATATATCTCTTCTAAATATGCGTCCAATTTAAATAAGTAACCTCTACCTGTGATCCTTCCTCCATTTAAACTTATTATTTCATAACTTAATTACTTCCATATTCATCCGTTTAGATTGCTCATTATTTTGATTCGCTTCTAATATGTTCCTTTGTTGTTCAAGTCTACTGCTTGACTTTTGAGGTTTTGGTTCTCATACCCGCATTTCAAAAGATTAATTTTTTGGATTGACATTGCTGCATTCATTGATATGGATTTAGAAGTTTCACTTTTTCATCACTTTTCAACATGATCAAAGGGCCATGAGCCCATGAGAGTCTCGTAAGGTTTAATTGATACAACCTTTTATTTTCCTTATTGGTTGGTATATATATATATATATTTTGCTGCTTCCTGCATTTCTTTGTTAGTTTACACCAGTCAATCATTACAAATTTGAGAATGGATATTTCATAAGATCTCTACACAGAGTTTCTTGCTCTTTAGTTATCCTAATTATGAGTTTATGTTTTGATGTTAAACAATATTCTAGATTCCATCTTTGGTATGACTTTGCGTTTATTAGATTTTCTTTTTGGTTGTTTATTTTTTGTATTTATAGTTTAAATTACGTAATTGTGTAGGAATGTGTGTTTTATGCATGTTAGAATTGGATACATTCATCATTATGCTATTCAAATTTGGTACAAATTTTTTGCACTTCAAATGGTGTTTTATCTCATGTGTCTATGTATTAAATTTCTTCTTTTTCACTTTTTATATCAGGTTTTGAGAGAGTATGAGTCGCTAGGGGTACTCCGGTAAAATTCTTTACTCTTTGTCATTTTCCATTCCATTTGAATTTCATAGTGTTCGTCTTCAAATTGATATTCGATTTTGGCAAGGTATGAGTTTAAGCATATGGATTTGGGTGAAACTTTTATATCTTCTTCTTCTTCTTCTTCCTCCTCCTCCTCCTTACCATTTGGATGTCACAATATTTTTTTGAGAGTGATTTGCAAGAGACAAAGATTGAAAAAAAAGAAAACTAAGATAATTATGTTACGTTGTATGATTGTTGAAAAGATAGAAAGCACAATCAATAAGAATTATCACTCTCTTCACCTTTCCTTCTTAAGGTAATAATCTAAATAGTGACTAACTATAAAAAAAAAAATGGATGAAGAAAGAAAAAATGAAAGAAAGATATGAAGTGGCGGGGAGGGGAGAGGTGGTGGGTGCAAAAAGATCCAAATAGAGTTTCAAAGATAATAGATCGGATACTTAAAGTGGGAAAATACGTAGGTTTCTTATGATGTTCAGCAGTAGTACATAAGCCTTGATAGAAACGTAGCAAAACACATTTTCTCAGTCTATTTCTCAAAATATTTCACTATCATCAAATAACCAATAATTTATTTATTATCTCTTTTGGATTTGCATTATATATGATTTTATTCTCATCTCTGTGTGTGTTTCCTCACTTGGTGTTTCGAGCTTATTTTGGCAGTAGCGGGGACAGTGTTGATATCTCTATTTTTAGCCTATTAATTTAATAGCATGTAAGCTTTCTTTCTAATCATAGATCTCATGGGTTGCATGTTAGTTTCCTCAAACATACTTTTAGACCTCTGTCATTTATATAGCTCTCTGCTCTATTCGCAGTGAGCGAAAAAAATTATTAGTAGCTCCATTTCATGTTTAAGGTCTAGAAGTTCAAATGATCATTTAATTGATGCCCGTCTAATGGGTTGGAGTTCAGACTTATATTGCTTCCATGTTAAAAATGAGAGTTGAATCCAAAGGTTTAAAGGATTTCAAGGGATCAAAAAGCTCGAGTACCTTATAGCTTCATGATTCCTTGATCTTTTTTTTGTTCGATATTGTACAATGCTTGATAATTAATATTATTCAAGTACAAAAGGTAAACCTTTAATATTCTGACAAGGTTTTCCCTAAATTAGATGTGCTGATCGAGAACTCTTCCTGTTACCTTCTCCATATCTTATTAATCTTGAAGTTGAATGTTCTGCACTTAGTATTAAAGTATAGAGGATCTCTTGGTTTTTTGCTTGATGTTTCGTAACATAGAGCATATTTATAGTGCAGTCTTACTTGGATGATGTTACTGCAACTTAGTAACGAAATAAGTACTTTTTTATGCAGGGCTACAACTGAACATTCAAATAATTACCCTCCAAAGCAACAACAAACTGTGAGACACCCGAGAAATGGGAAATAGTCATGTAGTAAATATTACAAAGACCATAAACAGCTTACAAAATGTCTGACAAGAAATAATGAAGTCTTGTAACTTTTGTTGAAAGAAAATGCATATATTACCGTTGAAACAAACTCAAATTATCAAGTTAGTACTAAAGTGAGGAAGATGTTGCGAGAAAAGCTTATAATCATCACATAATCCAAACAAATATGTATCATTATTTTTTTGATCAGTAATTGTATATTATTCTTCAGTTAACACGCCCAAAAAGAATATGCAGTTTTCATGATTTCTATATACACTAAACATTAAACTCATATGGCAAAAGGTGAATTTTGTTGCTCTTATATTCATTTCAAATGCATTACCTCCAATTGTCACTTTTATTACAAAGATGTTGAGAGATCAAAGCATTTAGTAAACCTTCTAAAGCACTAAGATATCTTTTATGCTACATTTGATTCTTCAGTATGTACTTCCTCAGATGATATGTTAGTGACTTATTTAATTCTTAAAGTCACAATTTTAGTTGTAGTTTCAAGTGAATGTTCAATTGGTTTAATGATAGTTGTCTTATCATTCTGCTGAAAAATTTATATCTCCAATCTCTACTGTTAAAGCTAAATGATATATTTAGAAATTTAAAAAGGTATTTTACGATCGCGCGAACAAATTATCTAGTATAAAATACAAAGAAAACAATTGGAGTCTCTTCTGGAATAGCAGCCGCTCTTTCTTCTGTGAAAGTTCTCTTCCGGTGAGTTTCTCCACCTTCTTTTTTACTCTTCAGTATTGATCTTTATGGTGTTTCTATTGATGTGGTACAAATTCTATTTTCTTCTTCACCCTTTCAATGTCAGATTCTTTGATGGTATGTGATGGTGGTCTGATTTCTCTTTACCTTTTGGGCTTACATATTGTGATTTTTGTTTATGAAGCTAAAAGTTCGATCCCAGGAAAGCAGATTTTCGCATTTTCTTTCTTTATTTATTTCACATTTTTGTAGTCACAATTTGTTGGGTATTTACTATTTTCGGTTTTTTGGTGTGTATATGTTAGATTTCTTTTTTGTTGGTAATTTATTGTCGGATTCTCTACTTGCATGTGGTTTGATTTACTCACGCATGGTTCGAAATTGATACTTAGGGGCATAATTATCACCATTGACCCAGTTGTAAAGAACCGGTTAAATGGTGCTCTTCTCCTTCATTCTCAAGAGGAATCCATCAATAAACTTTGATTCTTTGCTTTTCTAATTTCATTTCATTTAGTCATTTGCTCCCTCTTCCTCTCCCTTATATTTTTTCTGTTATTTCCTCTCTGTTGGATTTCTTTATGGGTGTATCTAGGCAAGATAACATTGAACTCTACTCACATCCTATAGTTGAAATATTATATTAGTATATTACTTTTGTAAACAAAGGTTAGGATATTTAAAGTAAATTAATCATTGCAGGCCATTCTCGCTGGCGATTCTGCTAAAGAATATCCAATAATGCTATACTGTGATCGCTTCCACAATTTATTGCCTAAAGCTCATAGAACAAAATGATTAGGCGATGCTGGTTACTTTATTCGTGTGTAAGATGTTTAGGGATTTTGCATTTCCTCCAAAAAAACAAATAATTCTATATGTTAAGAACTGCTGGCTAACTTTGAGATCCATTCTTTCTAATAGGAAAAATCTTCAGAGATATTGTTACTTTACATATATAATCCTATCAGTTCTTATGTTTTTCTCTTTCTTTATCTGCTGCTTCAATTTATGTGGCTAGCAGATAAGCAAGTACTTAAAAGAAGGTCAGACTTTGTTGTTGTTTTTTTCTTTTCTGTTCCCGATATATATTTCTGTAACTGTTTCTATAACATTAAGTGTGATATGAACCTATTTACGTGAGACAAAAAAAAGTGAACCTTTTGAATTCCGATGCCTAGCGTCCCATGATAAAAGAACGAAACTTTTTAAAATTTATTAAGAAAAGGTAATGCTATAAGAAAGGTTTGAGAAGTTAAAAACAGGGAGATGATACAAATAGGAGCTCAGGATTATTTTTGCAGTCTAATTATATTAGCAAAATGCTTGGTCCTGTTCACTGAAAGTGTTTCCACCAGTAAATCTTAATCTATCCAAACTGCTTGGCTTGTGTCCTACTCTGAACTCTACAACCAAAACTAATAGAAAGACTGAATTTTCTCTTAAAATAGGGATTATGGAGAATTAGAGAAAGATGGAAAGGTACATGTTTACTTGATACTTTTATGCTATCTGACTAAGAAAACAAGATAGTGTTATTATTCTGTATTGCTGTAATAAACAATTAAATTTTTTGGAAAAACAAAACAGAAAGTTAGTAATACTTGTTTAACGAAATAGATTCTGAAAAACAAAAACAGTATAGGAATAAATCGAGCCCACTGAATACACAGTGTGTCCTTAAGAAAATTATTCCCCTCAAGTACCCGAAGTGCTGAAATATATCCTCCCAGGATAGAACGATTTAATTCACCAGTGTATTGGTACCAAAACTCTGATGAACTGCGAACCACTCAATGGTCGTAAAACACACTGGAAAATATTGTGCAGAAGAAGAAGAAGAAGAAGAAGAAGAAGAAGAAGAAGCTCAGAAAATTTCGTAAGGAAAGATTCTGGGATTCAAACTCTATTTATAGAGTTGATGGCAATGTTTCTGAAAAGGTTTGCAACCTTTCAGAAACAGCCATGGCTGTTGAAAAGGGGTGTTTAAAATATTGCGAGAAAAATATATTTAAAATAATCCGGGAAAGAAAACGGGCCTGACCGAACCGGGTCGCGGGTCATGGGTTATTCCGGATTGAATTTTTCGTTAATTATTTAATTAATTAATTAAATAATTGAAAGGAATTTTGTCCAAAAAAATTAATCAATCAATCGATCTTTGACCGAATCCGAATCCGAATCCGAATCCGAAGCCGTAGCCGTAGCCGAGCAAGCGACGACGGCGCGAGGCTTGCCTTTTTCTTAACTCTTTAAGAGTTAGAAGAAGAGCAATTATATATATACCCATCAAAAGCCTTTTCTTCCTCCGATATGGGACAATGTCCCTTTCCCAAGGGAAACTCAAATATTTTATTTTTCCTCCATTTCTCATTCATCCTCTTTAAGCTATACAAGCTTAAAATCCCAACAATCCCCCACATGAATGGGGAATGGCTATAAAATAAAGGAATGTACGGACGCGTGTGTGTTTTACATGCAAGAATTAATTGCATCTGGATAAGTAGGTTTCCCTTTGAACTTTCCGTAGTGAACTTATATCAGATATACTCGGTCAATCGGTAGATTTGATATCTTTGAACCGTCGAGCTTTGTTGTATACCTAGACAACATAAGTCACACAATCAATCCTTAACCATCTATGGTTCTCACGGTTGTGTTCCTTTCAGCCATGAACACCGCCTGGTTTCATGAGTGCTTAGAGAATGGGCCTTTACTTTCATTCCTCTTGAAGCGGCTTACACTTCACACTCACATAGGTGATTTCTAAACGTGTAATCCTATAGACACACTATCTGGTCATATCCTGCCAGACTTAGCAAATCATTAAAAAATCTTTAAGCTTTGTTGACTCATCAAAAAGCCTTAATGCTTTACCTCGATTTCTGAACATTGTCTTCATCACGAGAATGGGTTGAGTTACTTGACAATGTTGAACCGTCATTCATAACTTTGTTTGATCTCTTTGAACCTAGCTCGTGGGATCTCCAGTCTGCTAGGTAGAGTTACCGTCATGATGACTTATCCTAGACCTTAACCCCATTCCCTTTGATGATCTTTTAACTGCCTCTCTAGATAGGCCTTTTGTAAGTGGATCCGACACGTTATCTCTTGACTTTATGTAGTCAATTGTGATAACACCACTAGAGAGTAGTTGTCTAACAGTATTGTGTCTCCGTCGTATATGACGAGATTTTCCGTTATACATAACGCTCCCTACCCTGCCTATTGCCGCTTGACTATCACAATATATACAAATAGGTGCCAAAGGTTTGGGCCAAAATGGAATATCTTCCAAGAAATTCCGGAGCCATTCAGCTTCTTCACCGGCCTTATCTAAAGCTATGAATTCAGATTCCATTGTAGAACGGGCGATGCACGTTTGTTTGGATGATTTCCAAGACACTGCTCTACCCCCAATTGTGAAAACATATCCACTCGTGGATTTAACTTCAAATGATCCAGTGATCCAATTTGCATCACTATATCCCTCGATCATGGAGGGATATTTGTTATAATGCAAAGCATAATTTTGGGTATGTTTGAGATACCCCAAAACTCGTTTCATTGCCATCCAATATAT
The DNA here is from genome assembly GCF_000390325.3 of Nicotiana tomentosiformis. Taxonomy (NCBI): domain Eukaryota; kingdom Viridiplantae; phylum Streptophyta; class Magnoliopsida; order Solanales; family Solanaceae; genus Nicotiana; species Nicotiana tomentosiformis. Next base: position 135,515,501 of record NC_090815.1, on the reverse strand, counting down.
GTGATTGGGATTACTTGTAAACCGACTCAGTTTACTAATAGCACATGCTATATCTGGTCGTGTACAATTCATGATATACATCAAACTTCCCAATACTCTTGCATAATCCAATTGTGAGTCACTTTCACCTTCATTCTTTTGAAGTGCATAACTCACGTCAATTGGAGTCTTGGCAATTTTGAAATCCAAATACTTGAACTTGTCAAGTACCTTTTCAATGTAGTGAGACTGTGATAATGCTAGACCTTGTGGAGTCTTGTGAATTCTGATTCCTAAGATCACATCAGCAACTCCTAAGTCTTTCATATCGAATTTGCTAGCCAACATGCGCTTAGTAGAATTTATATCTGCCATGTTTTTGCTCATTATCAACATGTCATCAACATATAAACAAACAATGACTTCATGATCTGGAGTGTTTTTAATGTAAACACATTTGTCGCACTCGTTGATTTTAAACCCACTTGCCAACATTGTTTGGTCAAATTTGGCATGCCATTGTTTGGGTGCTTGTTTAAGTCCATAAAGTAACTTAACAAGTTTGCACACTTTCTTTTCTTTTCCAGTTATCACAAAACCCTCAGGTTGTTCCATGTAAATCTCTTCCTCTAATTCTCCATTTAAGAAAGCTGTTTTAACATCCATTTGATGGATTTCAAGACCACACACGACCGCTATTGCCACTAACACCCTAATAGATGTTATCCTCGTTACTGGCGAGTAAGTGTCAAAGTAATCAAGGCCTTCCTTTTGTCTATAACCTTTGACAACAAGTCTTGCCTTATATTTGTCAATAGTGCCATCAGCTTTCACTTTCCGTTTAAAGATCCATTTCGAACCTAAAGGCTTATTTCCTGGAGGAAGATCTACCAATTCCCATGTATGGTTATCCAAAATTGATTGAATCTCACTATTGACTGCCTCTTTCCAAAACGCTGAATCAGAAGATGACATAGCTGCTTTAAAAGTTTGAGGCTCATTTTCAAGCAAGAATGTCACAAAATCTGGTCCAAAGGAAGTAGATGTTCTTTGACGTTTGCTACGCCTTGGATCTTCTATACTTGGAGTATTTTCCTTTGGTTCTTCCCGAGGTCGTTTAGGTCTTTCACTTAACGACTCACATTCAGTTTTATACGGATAGATGCTTTCAAAGAATTCAGCATTATCTGATTCCATTACAGTATTAATGTGAATTTTGGAATTATCAGATTTATGAACCAAAAACCGACATGCTTTACTGTTTGTAGCATATCCAATGAAAACACAATCAACAGTTTTTGGTCCGATTTTAACCCTTTTAGGTAAAGGAACTTGTACCTTTGCTAGACACCCCCACACTTTGAAATATTTCAAGTTGGGTTTTCTTCCTTTCCATTTTTCATATGGAATAGATTGTGTTTTGCTGTGGAGTACTCTGTTGAGTATTCGGTTAGCTGTAAGGATAGCTTCGCCCCACAAACTCTGCGGTAATCCGGAACTTATTAATAAAGAATTCATCATTTTCTTTAATGTCCGATTTTTCCTTTCCGCAATTCCATTGGATTGAGGTGTGTAAGGTGCAGTAGTTTGATGGATAATTCCATATTCCGAACATATTTCTGCAAATGAAAATTCATATTCTCCACCCCTATCACTTCTAATCATTTTGATCTTTTTATTCAATTGATTCTTCACTTCATTCTTGTATTGCTTAAATGCTTCAATTGCTTCATCCTTACTATTAAGCAAATAAACATAACAATATCGAGTGCAGTCGTCAATAAAAGTAATAAAATACTTTTTCCCACCTCGAGATGGTGTCGACTTCATATCACAAATGTCAGTATGAATTAAGTCTAAAGGATTTGAATTCCTTTCAATAGACTTATAAGGATATTTTACAAACTTAGACTCAACACATATTTGACATTTTGATTTATTACACTCGAATTTAGGCAACACTTCTAAATTAATTAACTTCCGTAAGGTTTTGTAATTGACATGTCCTAAACGAATATGCCATAAATCATTTGACTCCAATAAATAAGAAGAAGCTGCAATTTTATTCATACTGTCAACAACCATTATATTTAGTTTGAAGAGGCCCTCTGTGAGGTAGCCCTTTCCAACATACATTTCATTCTTGCTTACAACTTTATCAGAAAAAAATACACATTTGAATCCGTTCTTAACAAGCAAAGAAGTAGAAACTAAATTCTTCCTAATAGTAGGAACATGAAAAACGTTGTTGAGCATTAACACCTTGCCGGAAGTCATCTTCAGGAATATCTTCCCATAACCTCCAATCTTGGCTGTTGCAGTATTTTCCATGGAAAGCTCTTCTTCGGGACCAGCAGTAGAGTAAGTCGCAAATGCTTCCTTGACAGCACAAACATGTCGAGTGGCTCCAGAGTCAATCCACCACTCCTTCAGATTTCCAACTAGGTTGCATTCCGAAAGCATTGCACACAGATCATCAATGTCATAATTCTTCTCCACTATGTTGGCATGTCCCTTCTTCTTATACTTTTTCGGGATATGACAATCAGGGGCTTTGTGACCGGTTTTTTCATAATTGTAGCAGCTGCCCTTGAATTTCTTTTTGTTCTGCTCCTTAGTCTGTCCAGAAGACCTCTTTCTCTTCTTACTTTTTGGAGCAGTCTCCTCAACGATATTAGCTCCCATGATCGTTGAATTTCCACGAGACTTCTTCTCGGCTGTTTTGTTGTCTTCCTCAATCTTGAGACGAATCACAAGATCTTCCAACTTCATTTCTTTGCGCTTGTGCTTAAGATAGTTCTTGAAATCTCTCCACGAAGGAGGCAATTTTTCAATCATTGCAGCCACTTGAAATGCTTCATTCACGACCATACCTTCAGCAATAAGGTCATGAAAAATAAGTTGAAACTCCTGAACTTGGGTTCCAACAGTTTTACTGTCTATCATTTTATAGTCTAGAAACTTGGCAACCACGAACTTCTTCAAGCATGCATCTTCAGTCTTGTACTTCTTCTCAAGTGCGTCCCATAATTCTTTCGAAGTATTCATCGCACTGTACACATTGTACAAGTCATCCTCTAAAGCGCTTAAGATATAACCTTTGTAAAGAAAATCTGCCTGCTTCCACGCCTCAACAATCATGAATTTCTCGTTGTCCGGCATGTCCGCAGTAGGCACTGGAGGTTCTTCACTAGTGAATTTCTACATACCAAGTGTGGTAAGCCAGAAGAACACCCTTTGCTTCCATCCTTTGAAGTTGGCTCCGGAAAATTTTTCCGGTTTCTCTGCCGGTGTAACAGCAGTCCGGCTTGACGAGGCTATCATCGTTGTCGCAATAGTCGCAGAAGAATTTCCGTTATCAATTGCCATTTCTCACTGTAAACAACATAAGAGTTTAATTAATAGCAAAATCAGAACAGTACACAATACTGTTATTAACAAAAAAAAAAGTATGTATAAAAACTGAAATTTTTATATACTGTTTTACCGAAAAACGATGAAGTTTTTATGTTCTTCAAATCGTCTTACGAATTTCAATACTCTGATAAAGTTTTTATATATTCAAATCAGAATAGTAAAATTCAGAAGGAGTAGAAAACCACACAGATTTTAATCTCCACAAACAAAATACAGAATATAAAAAAAATTAATTTCCTTAAAATTGTTATTATTCTGTATTGTTGTAATAAACAATTAAACTTTCTGGAAAAATAAAACAGAAAGTTAGTAATACTTGTTTAACGAAATAGATTCTGGAAAACAAAAACAGTATAGGAATAAGTCGAGCCCACTGAATACACAGTGTGTCCTTAAGGAAATTATTTCCCTCAAGTACCCGAGGTGCTGGAATATATCCTCCCAGGATAGAACGATTTAACTCACCAGTGTATTGGTACCAAAACTCTGATGAACTGCGAACCACTCAATGGTCGTAAAACATACTGGAAAATATTGTACAGAAGAAGAAGAAGAAAAAGGTCAGAAAATTTCGTAAGGAAAGATTCTGGGATTCAAACTCTATTTATAGAGTTGATGGCAATGTTTCTGATTGAAATATTGCGGGAAAAATATATTTAAAATAATCCGGGAAAGAAAATGGGCCTGACCAAACCGGGTCGCGGGTCATGGATTATTCCGGATTGAATTTTTCATTAATTATTTAATTAATTAATTAAATAATTGAAAGGAATTTTATCCAAAAAGATTAATCAATCAATCGATCTTTGACCAAATCCGAATCTGAATCCGAATCCGAAGCCGAAGCCGAAGCCGAAGCCGTAGCCGAAGCCGAGCCGAGCCGAGCGAGCGACGACGATGGCGCGAGGCTTGCCTTTTTTTTAACTCTTTAAGAACTAGAAGAAGAGCAATTATATATATACCCATCAAAAGCCTTTTCTTCCTCCGATATGGGACAATGTCCCTTTCCCAAGGGAAACTCAAATATTTCATTTTCCCTCCATTTCTCATTCATCCTCTTTAAGCTATACAAGCTTAAAATCCCAACAATCCCCCACATGAATGGGGAATGGCTATAAAATAAAGGAATGCACGGACGCGTGTGTGTTTTACATGCAAGAATTAATTGCATCTGGATAAGTAGGTTTCCCTTTGAACTTTCCGTAGTGAACTTATATCGGATATACTCGGTCAATCGGTAGATTTGATATCTTTGAACCGTCGAGCTTTGTTGTATACCTAGACAACATAAGTCACACAATCAATCCTTAACCATTTATGGTTCTCACGGTTGTGTTCGTTTCAGCCATGAACACCGCCTGGTTTCATGAGTGCTTAGAGAATGGGCCTTTACTTTCATTCCCCTTGAAGCGGCTTACACTTCACACTCACATAGGTGATTTCTAAACGTGTAATCCTATAGACACACTATCTGGTCATATCCTGCCAGACTTAGCAAATCATTAAAAAACCTTTAAGCTTTGTTGACTCATCAAAAAGCCTTAATGCTTTACCTCGATTTCTGAACATTGTCTTCATCACGAGAATGGGTTGAGTTATTTGACAATGTTGAACCGTCATTCATAACTTTGTTTGATCTCTTTGAACCTAGCTCGTGGGATCTCTAGTCTGCTAGGTAGAGTTACCGTCATGATGACTTGTCCTGGACCTTAACCCCATTCCCTTTGATGATCTTTCAACTGCCTCTCTAGATAGGCCTTTTGTAAGTGGATCCGACACGTTATCTCTTGACTTTATGTAGTCAATTGTGATAACACCACTAGAGAGTAGTTGTCTAACGGTATTGTGTCTTTGTCGTATATGACGAGATTTTCCGTTATACATAACGCTCCCTGCCCTGCCTATTGCCGCTTGACTATCACAATGTATACAAATAGGTGCCAAAGATTTGGGCCAAAATGGAATATCTTCCAAGAAATTCCGGAGCCATTCAGCTTCTTCACCAGCCTTATCTAAGGCTGGCAAGTGGGCCGGTCCAAGCTCGGGACCGGCCCAGGACCGCGGGCCAAACGGGCCAAACGGTTAAACGGGCCAGGACCGTTTAGTCCGGTTTTAGCGGGCCTGGTCTGGTCTCGTGGGCCGGTCCTATGATTTGGGCCCGTCAGGCCCGGGATCGTTTGGCCCGCCAGGGCCCGGGACCGGCCCGGTCCCTTAGCGGGCCTAGCGGGCCCAACGACTATTTTTTTTAAAAAAAATATAGCCGTTGGGCTGTGAAAAATAGCCGTTGGCTATTTATGAAATAGCCATTTAACTCCTCAACTTTGTTTTAATCCCAAACTTTTTATAATTATACTTTTTTCCTATTTTCAACTATAAATACCCCATCATTATTTTATTTTTTCTTACAAAATCATCAATCTATCACAATCTCTCTCTAATTTACTTCTATAATTGTTACTATTGCTTACTTTATAGTTACAATTTGTGAAACAATTGTGAAGTTGGTGAATTGAAGTCTTCAATGATAATCAATTTCCAACAAGTTGTTCGTCAATTCGGTAAACTCGTTCCAACTCTTAAGTTTTAATATTATAATTTTGTTTGTTTTATTTACTTTGATTGATTAATTAAGATGGCTTATTCCTTAAAAAATATGTTTAGTAAAAATAAGAAAAAATCGAAGAGTGGTGAATCTAGTGGCCAATATGTTTCTCCTCCACTTTCCCCGGCTCCCCGACCCAAATATGTTACCCGTCCTACACCTCCTATTCTTGATAGCGATAATAGTTTATTACAATTTACCGAGAGCCAATTTTGCCATAATATTGCACCCGGTGAATAATTAAACCATGAATATATGAATGCTCTTTATGGTAATCCAACTATTGATGAAAATGATGATGAAGAAATAGATTTTGATGAAACGCAACCGGATGATGATACACCCACTAGTCCTGCTCCTGAAGTTAACCCAACTAATAATAATCTAGATGATCCCCCGTCTGACCCTCCTATTAGTGCCCCTACTTTTTCTAGACAACCTCCTAAACGGGCAGAAACATCTCTTGTTTGGCAATTTTTTACTCAACTAAGAGAAAAAAATAGGGCTAAGTGTAAAACTTGTGGCAAAGAGTTAGTTTTTCAATATGTTGGAAGTCGGGGGGACGGAAAGTTTGACTAGACACATATTGCTACACCCTCAAGATAAAGCTAGATATTTTCGTATGAAAGCTTTGGTTGAGGGGACAAGTGCACCTAGTCAGGCTGACCTTAGTACCGGGTCAAATCAATTTCAACCGAAAATTAACACTGTTACCGGTGGTATTTTATATTATGATCCAAAAAAAGATCGGAAAGAATTGACAAAAATGGTCACTGTTATGTGCTTACCCTATAGTTTTCCTTCTAACCCCCACTTTGCACATTATATTAGAAAAATTTATAATCCTACTTATAAAGGTTTTCCTCGCGCAACCGTAAAGAGTGATATTTATAAATATAAACATGAATATGAACAATATTTGCGCTATTTATTTACTCATATAAATTGTCGTCTTGCTATTACAACTGATATTGGTAGAAGTGGTAATGACTGTGATTACCTTACTGTTACCAGTCATTGGATTGATGAGCATTGGATAATGCAAAAGCGCATTATTGCTTATAGAATAATTAATTCACGTCACACAGGGCAGTTTATTTCTAGCACGATTGCGGATATTTGTAGATATTTTTGCATTAGTGATAAAATAATGTCAGTTTCAATGGATAATGCTACTAGTAACACAAATGCTGTAGCCTTGCTTACCACTATACTAAGTCCTGTATTTAGTAACATTTTTCACGTTAGATGTATTTGTCATATTTACCATTTAATTGTGGGTGATGGTATGCGAATTTTAAATGTTGAAATTGAAAAGGTTAAAATGGCTCTTAATTGGCTTTTTTATTCAAACCGTAGAAGTAGACTTAGAGAATATTTTAAAAGATGCGATGAATTTGGCCTAAGAGAAAGAAAGGTTCCTAAACCTTGTCCAACTAGATGGAATTACATGTATGAAAGTTTAGTTGTTGCATATGAATATAGAAACCCCATAAACTCAACGTTTAATGCTCATGTAAGTGATGATGATGAGCACCTTACAAATGCGGATTGGGCTAATGTTAAAATGCTTGTAGATTTTTTAGAAAAATTCCATATTACTACAAATGAATTTTCTGGGCAATATTATCCTACTATTTCTAACTGTTTAGTTTATACTGCAGAACTTGAAAATTTGTTTGATCATTTTTCAGAGGGTGAGGAAATTTATCAACTTGCTATTGATTCCATGAGAAAAAAGTTTAAAAAATATTTTTTCCCTATTCCCCCTATTTATGGTATTGCTGCATTGTTAAATCCTACTATGAAATTAGGAGGTCCTCAATTTTGGTATGAAACTGTTTATAATGGTTTAGCACTTGAAGATGAGGAGTTGTCTAAACTTCCGAACGCAATAGCCTCAATTAAAATAAATGTTCAAACTATTTATAATGCTTATCAAGTTGCATTAGATCATGCTAGACCAAATGTTCCAACTCCTTCTTCTTCTAGTTCTCAATCATCTAAAAGAACTGCGGGAGTAAGAGCACTTAGTGCTTGGGCAGGGTTCAGGGGTTCTCAAGGTTCTAGTACTAGTGATTTTTCACAACTAAATGAGCTTGAAGTTTATTTGTCACAGGGAATTGAGGAAGTGAATCCTGACGGTTCCTTTAATATTTTGGAATGGTGGAAGGACAAAGAAAAACACTTTCCGATTCTTTCAAGGATGGCCCGAGATATTTTAACTATTCAAGCTTCAACAGTGGCATCAGAGAGCGCTTTCAGTAAAGCAAGACTTCAACTCGGCGATTATAGAGCGTCTATGAGGGAGAGCTTGGAAAAATCAATACTTTTCAGAGATTGGATCCGTTCGGAAAGAAGAAATTTTGGACTTGCTGAATCACAACCAGAGGTAGACGAAGCTTACGAAGAAATGCTAGCTGAACTTGCGGAGGATGATGCTTCGCCTGGAAGCGGTGATGAGCAAGCTTCATTTCTGCCACCACCAACGAAAATTCCTCCGGACCTTGAAGGATTTATGAAATTTGTAAGAGATACCATGTAAATTAATATGTAACTTGTATTTTGGCACATCTTGATTAGTTTCTTTTTTTTCTCAATGGTGGTATTAGCACCTTGTTGTGCTCATTCCATAGGGGGAGGGGGGGACTAAGAAAGATATTGCCATGATTTTTAATGCTATAATAAAAATATAACGCATTGATTTGAATATCTCTTTACAATATTTTTGTCTTTTTATATATCTTAAGCTATACATATAGTATAATATAGTATAGTATAGTATATATATAAACTTATATTTATACTATACTATAGTCTATACTATATATACATCTCATAAGATATATAAGGTATATTCGATATACATATATATATAAGCCTATATATATACTATCGAATACGGCTTATATACTATAGTATAGTATAGTATAATATATGTATACTATATATAAAACTTAAGATATATAAACTATATTCGATATACTATATATATATCTTAAGATATACTATATATACTATACTATATATACATCTTAAGATATACTATATATACTATACTATATATACATCTTAAGATATACTATATATACTATACTATATATACATCTTAAGATATACTATATATACTATACTATACTATATATACATCTTAAGATATACTATATATACATAGTATACTAGATATACTATATATATATATATATATAGTAGATATACATGTATATATAGTATATCTGAAGATGTATATATAGTATATAAATCGAATATAGCTTATATATAGTAAGATGTATATATATTATAGTATAGTATAGTATATACTATATATATAAGCTTATATATATATATATATATATTTATATATCGAATATATCGAATATAGCTTATATATCTTAAATTATATATATAGTATATACTATACTATACTATAATATATATACATCTTACTATATACATATATATACATCTCATAAGATATATAAGCTATATTCGATATACATATATATATATAAGCCTATATATATACTATCGAATACGGCTTATATACTATAGTATAGTATAGTATAGTATATATATACTATATATACAACTTAAGATATATAAACTATATTCGATATACTATATATACATCTTAAGATATACTATATATACTATACTATATATACATCTTAAGATATATATACATCTTAAGATATACTATATATACTATACTATATATACATCTTAAGATATACTATATATACTATACTATATATACATCTTAAGATATATATACATCTTCAGATATACTATATATACTATACTATACTATATATACATCTTAAGATATACTATATATACATAGTATACTAGATATATATAGTAGATATATATGTATATATAGTATATCTTAAGATATATATATAGTATATAAATCGAATATAGGTTATATATAGTAAGATGTATATATATTATAGTATAGTATAGTATATATATAAGCTTATATATATATATATATATATATATATATGTATATCGAATATATCGAATATAGCTTATATATCTTAAGTTGTATATATAGTATATACTATACTATACTATACTATAATATATATATATCTTACTATATATATTATATATATCTTAAGATGTATACTATCGAATATGACTTATATACTATGTATATATAGTATAGTGTGTGTATATATAAGATGTATATATAGTATAGTGTGTGTGTGTATATATATATATATATATATATATATATATATATATATATCTTAAGATGTATATATAGTATATCTTAAGATGTATACTATCGAATATGACTTATATACTATGTATATATAGTATAGTGTGTGTGTATATATATATATATATCTTAAGATGTTTATATAGTATATAAATCAAATATAGCTTATATATCTTAAGATGTATATATAGTATAGTATAGTATATATATATAAGCTTATATATATATATATATATATATATATATATATATATATATATGTATATATAGTATAGTATATCGAATATACTATGTATACATAGTATAGTGTGTATATATATATATCTTAAGATGTAAATATATATACTATAATATATATACATAGTTTATAAGTCATATTCGATAGTATACATCTTAAGATATACTATATATACATCATACGATATATATATATAGCTTATATATCTTAAGATGTATATATATCTTAAGATCTACTATACTATACTATATATATATATATATATAGTATATCTTAAGATGTATATATAGTATATTTTATTACTATATAGCTTATATATCTTTATTACTATTTTTTTTCTCTAACTTCTATAAAAAAAAAAAATTAAAAATGCAAAGTTTCTGTTGGGCCCGTTTAGACCCGTTTGGGCCCGGGACCGGCCCACTTAACCCGGGACCGTTAGTTCGTGGTCCCGGTCCCGAGTCGGTTCTAGCAATAAGCCCGCGAAGCCCGGGACTGTTTAGGACCGGACCGCATAGGACCGGCCCACTTAGGACCGGGCCCGCGAAGCCCACTTAGGACCGGGCCCGGGCCACTTGCCACCCTTAGCCTTATCTAAAGCTATGAATTCAGATTCCATTGTAGAACGGGCGAAGCACGTTTGTTTGGATGATTTTCAAGACACTGTTCCACCACCAATTGTGAAAACATATCCACTCGTGGATTTAACTTCAGATGATCCAGTGATCCAATTTGCATCACTATATCCCTCGATCACGGAGGGATATTTGTTATAATGCAAAGCGTAATTTTGGGTATGTTTGAGATACCCCAAAACTCGTTTCATTGCCATCCAATGTATGTGATTGGGATTACTTGTAAACCGACTCAGTTTACTAATAGCACATGCTATATCTGGTCGTGTACAATTCATGATATACATCAAACTTCCCAATACTCTTGCATAATTCAATTGTGAGTCACTTTCACCTTCATTCTTTTGAAGTGCATAACTCACGTCAATTGGAGTCTTGGCAATTTTGAAATCCAAATACTTGAACTTGTCAAGTACCTTTTCAATGTAGTGAGACTGTGATAATGCTAGACCATGTGGAGTCTTGTGAATTCCGATTCCTAAGATCACATCAACAACTCCTAAGTCTTTCATATCGAATTTGCTAGCCAACATGCGCTTAGTAGAATTTATATCTGCCATGTTTTTGCTCATTATCAACATGTCATCAACATATAAACAAACAATAACTTCATGACCTGGAGTGTTTTTAATGTAAACACATTTGTCGCACTCGTTGATTTTAAACCCACTTGCCAACATTGTTTGGTCAAATTTGGCATGCCATTGTTTGGGTGCTTGTTTAAGTCCATAAAGTGACTTAACAAGTTTGCACACTTTCTTTTCTTTACCAGTTACCACAAAACCCTCAGGTTGTTCCATGTAAATCTCTTCCTCTAATTCTCCATTTAAGAAAGCTGTTTTAACATCCATTTGATGGATTTCAAGACCATACACGGCCGCTATTGCCACTAACACCCTAATAGATGTTATCCTCGTTACTGGCGAGTAAGTGTCAAAGTAATCAAGGCCTTCCTTTTGTCTATAACCTTTGACAACAAGTCTTGCCTTATATTTGTCAATAGTGCCATCAGCTTTCACTTTCCGTTTAAAGATCCATTTCGAACCTAAAGGCTTATTTCCTGGAGGAAGATCTACCAATTCCCATGTATGGTTATCCAAAATTGATTGAATCTCACTATTGACTGCCTCTTTCCAAAACGCTGAATCAGAAGATGACATAGCTGCTTTAAAAGTTTGAGGCTCATTTTCAAGCAAGAATGTCACAAAATCTGGTCCAAAGGAAGTAGATGTTCTTTGACGTTTGCTACGCCTTGGATCTTCTATACTTGGAGTATTTTCCTTTGGTTCTTCCCGAGGTCATTTAGGTCTTTCACTTAACGACTCACATTCAGTTTTATACGGATAGATGCTTTCAAAGAATTCAGCATTATCTGATTTCATTACCGTATTAATGTGAATTTCGGGATTATCAGATTTATGAACCAAAAATCGACATGCTTTACTGTTTGTAGCATATCCAATAAAAACGCAATCAACAGTTTTTGGTCCGATTTTAACCCTTTTAGGTAAAGGAACTTGTACCTTTGCTAGACACCCCCACACTTTGAAATATTTCAAGTTGGGTTTTCTTCCTTTCCATTTTTCATATGGAATAGATTGCGTTTTGCTGTGGGGTACTCTGTTGAGTATTCGGTTAGCTGTAAGGATAGCTTCGCCCCACAAACTCTGCGGTAATCCGGAACTTATTAATAAAGAATTCATCATTTTCTTTAATGTCCGATTTTTCCTTTCCGCAATTCCATTGGATTGAGGTGTGTAAGGTGCAGTAGTTTGATGGATAATTCCATATTCCGAACATATTTTTGCAAATGGAAATTCATATTCTCCACCCCTATCACTTCTAATCATTTTGATCTTTTTATTCAATTGATTCTCCACTTCATTCTTGTATTACTTAAATGCTTCAATTGCTTCAGCCTTACTATTAAGCAAATAAACATAACAATATCGAGTGCAGTCGTCAATAAAAGTAATAAAATACTTTTTCCCACCTCGAGATGGTATCGACTTCATATCACAAATGTCAGTATGAATTAAGTCTAAAGGATTTGAATTCCTTTCAATAGCCTTATAAGGATGTTTTATAAACTTAAACTCAACACATATTTGACATTTTGATTTATTACACTCGAATTTAGGCAACACTTCTAAATTAATTAACTTCCGCAAGGTTTTGTAATTGACATGTCCTAAACGAATATGCCATAAATCATTTGACTCCAATAAATAAGAAGAAGCTGCAATTTTATTCATACTGTCAACAACTATTACATTTAGTTTGAAGAGGCCCTCTGTGAGGTAGCCCTTTCCAACATACATTTCATTCTTGCTTACAACAACTTTATTAGAAACAAATATACATTTGAATCCGTTCTTAACAAGCAAAGAAGTAGAAACTAAATTCTTCCTAATAGTAGGAACATAAAGAACGTTGTTGAGCGTTAACACCTTGCCGAAAGTCATCTTCAGGAATATCTTCCCATAACCTTCAATCTTGGCTGTTGCAGTATTTCCCATGGAAAGTTCTTCTTCGGGACCAACAGTAGAGTAAGTCGCAAATGCTTCCTTGACAGCACAAACATGTCGAGTGGCTCCAGAGTCAATCCACCACTCCTTCGGATTTCCAACTAGGTTGCATTCCGAAAGCATTGCACACAGATCATCAATGTCATAATTATTCTCCACTATGTTGGCATGTCCCTTCTTCTTATACTTTTTCGGGAGACGACAATCAGGGGCTTTGTGACCGGTTTTTCCACAATTGTAGCAGCTGCCCTTGAATTTCTTTTTGTTCTGCTCCTTAGTCTGTCCAGAAGACCTCTTTCTCTTCTTACTTTTTGGAGAAGTCTCCTCAACGATATTAGCTCCCATGATCGTTGAATTTTTACGAGACTTCTTCTCGGCTGTTTTGTTGTCTTCCTCAATCTTGAGACGAATCACAAGATCTTCCAACTTCATTTCTTTGCGCTTGTGCTTAAGATAGTTCTTGAAATCTCTCCACGAAGGAGGCAATTTTTCAATCATTGCAGCCACTTGAAATGCTTCATTCACGACCATACCTTCAGCAATAAGGTCATGAAAAATAAGTTGAAGCTCCTGAACTTGGGTTCCAACAGTTTTACTGTCTATCATTTTATAGTCTAGAAACTTGGCAACCACGAACTTTTTCAAGCATGCATCTTCAGTCTTGTACTTCTTCTTAAGTGCATCCCATAATTCTTTCGAAGTATTCATCGCACTGTACACATTGTACAAGTCATCCTCTAAAATGCTTAAGATATAGCCTTTGCAAAGAAAATCTCCCTGCTTCCACGCCTCAACAATCATGAATTTCTCGTTGTCCGGCATGTCCGCAGCAGGCACTGGAGGTTCTTCACTAGTGAGTTTCTACATACCAAGTGTGGTAAGCCAGAAAAACACCCTTTGCTGCCATCCTTTGAAGTTGGCTCCGGAAAATTTTCCCGGTTTCTCTGCCGGTGGAACAGCAGTCCGGCTTGACGAGGCTCTCGTCGTTGCCGCAATAGTCGCAGAAGAATTTCCGTTATCAATTGCCATTTCTCACTGTAAACAACAGAAGAGTTTAATTAATGGCAAAATCAGAACAGTACACAATACTGTTATTAACAAAAAAAAAAAAAAGTATGTATAAAAACCGAAGTTTTTATATACTGTTTTAGAGAAAAACGATGAAGTTTTTATGTTCTTCAAATCGTCTTACGAATTTCAATACTCTGATGAAGTTTTTATATCTTCAAATCAGAATAGTAAAATTCAGAAGAAGTAGAAAACCACACAGGTTTTAATCTCCACAAACAAAATACAGAATATAAAAAAAATTTAATTTCCTTAAGATTGTTATTATTCTGTATTGCTGTAATAAATAATTAAACTTTCTGGAAAAACAAAACAGAAAGTTAGTAATACTTGTTTAACGAAATAGATTCTGGAAAACAAAAAGAGTATAGGAATAAATCGAGCCCACTGAATACACAGTGTGTCCTTAAGAAAATTATTTCCCTCAAGTACCCGAGGTGCTGGAATATATCCTCCCAGGATAGAACGATTTAACTCACCAGTGTATTGGTACCAAAACTCTGATGAACTGCGAACCACTCAATGGTCGTAAAACACACTGAAAAATATTGTGCAGAAGAAGAAGAAGAAGAAGAAGCTCAGAAAATTTCGTAAGGAAAGATTCTGGGATTCAAACTCTATTTATAGTGTTGATGGCAATGTTTCTGAAAAGGTTTGAAAGAAAACGGGCCTGACCGAACCGGGTCGCGGGTCATGGGTTATTTAATTAATTAAATAAAGCAGAAGCCGAAGCCGAAGCCGAGATACGACGACGACGGCGCGAGGCTTGCCTTTTTCTTAACTCTTTAAGAGCTAGAAGAAGAGCAATTATATATATTTACCCATCAAAAGCCTTTTCTTCCTCCGATATGGGACAATGTCCCTTTACCAAGGGAAACTCAAATATTTCATTTTCCCTCCATTTCTCATTCACCCTTTTTAAGGTACACAAACTTAAAATCCCAACAGATAGTATTAAGTTTCTCCACTGAATGTTTGTTTACTTTACTAGATTTTTTGGATTAACCATATTACCACCTTTAGTTGGTTAGTTTAGTCATTGTTCTTTCTGGTTTCGTCTGTATTCTCATTAGCAACTTCTTGTCTCTCTCTCTTTCTCTCACTCTCTGCCTCTCCCTCTCAATTCGCAATTTTTTTTTTTTTTTTTGGTTTTGTTAAGGGAAAAACATGTTTCCGCTAGAAGGAGAGATGGAGTTATTGAACAAGTGCTTAAACATTTTGTGAATATTTTAGGTAGAATATTATTCTTACAAAATAATTAACCCTTTAGGCCAAGGGGGGACGACGAGTTGATAGAAATCTGCGATGTCGCACTAGATATGCACAAATGTCACCTGAAAGGAAACAATCATTTTTGCTGAAACTGCAAGCTAAGAGAGCTGAATAAAAAAAGCGGCGACTTAATCCCCATTCACGTAATACACTGTCCTTAATGGAAGCTGGTAGTCAATCTCAAAGACAGAGTGCTCTAACAGTTGGTGATCCTCCGTTAGATTAAGAAAAAGTTGGTGATCCTCCGTTAGATTCAGAAGAAGGTAGAAAAGTATATTGTTCTCTAACTTCTAAGAGACATTAGATACACACACAATGTTGTATGCGGATATACAAGTATACGGTGATGGATACATCAATTCACAATCATTAAAGTTACTTTTTAGTTTCTTTCAATTGTTAGGTCATGCTTCTGAAGCTACAAATATGCCAATTATTATCGACAAAGGAAATAATATGATTGATTGCTTGTCCATCTTTGAAGTAGGTAAGCGTCCAAAAATAGTACTTTAAAGGGTCTCACTATACAAATTACTTTACTGATTAGTTATACATGCCTAAACATTAACCATTGCAATGCCAGGATCAACTTCAGGTACATGTAATGCAAGAATTTCTTTAACTCCAGCAGCTACTGCACATAGAGGTTTGTATCTATCTGCCAAAAATATAACAATCTCATAATATCACATTACTGTCTCTTTCTATAACCTTGTCATAATTTATCATGTACAGGTAAAACAAATTTAGAAGTCGAATTACAGAATGCTGACTTGCTAAAAAATTTCGTACATTTAAAAGAAATTCCGGATTGTAAATTTTGTGGAGCAAAAAGGCTCCAATATGAACCACCAAAATTCTGTTGTGGTAGCGGATCAATAAAATTGACTTCTCATCAATTGCCTTTAGAGCTACGGAATTTATATTTAGGCAACACTGAAGAATCTAAACATTTTCGTACTTATAGTAGAACCTACAATAATATGTTTGCATTCACCTCCCTTGGTGTTAATTATGATAGAGTATTAGCAAAGAGAAATTGTGGTATATATACATTTAAAGTTCAAGGACAAATGTATCACTTTATTAACAATTTAATTCCTTCAGGAAAAAGAGCAAAAAATTTACAATTGTACTTTTTTTGAGATGAAAATGAGATAAGGAAGCGAATGAGCTTATCAGACAAGTTTAATGAAGCAGTTGTCAAGAAACTGATGGAAATA
The DNA here is from genome assembly GCF_000390325.3 of Nicotiana tomentosiformis. Classification (NCBI taxonomy): domain Eukaryota; kingdom Viridiplantae; phylum Streptophyta; class Magnoliopsida; order Solanales; family Solanaceae; genus Nicotiana; species Nicotiana tomentosiformis. The sequence goes on along the minus strand of NC_090815.1, from coordinate 135,498,308 downwards.
CTAAAGGTTAATCCATATTCTATTTTTCTAAAGTAACAGGTGTTCCAGAATTATCCGTCTTCTATATTGCACTTAAATCTGATTCCGGTTTAGACCAAAGAACATACAACTTACCTACTTCATCCGAAGTTGGGGCAATATGGATAGAAAAACAAACAAGTAACAAAATTTCCACTCCACATATTCGAATGTATACTCATAGTAACAGAAGTCAATTGGTAAATTATTATTATGGATGCTATGACCCATTACAATATCCATTGTTATTCCAATATGGTCAAAATGAATGGCATTGTGGTATTAAAAAAATTAAGAAAACATAGTCATTCAAATCACCAAATTTACTGCGAATGTGAATAACTGCCAAGTATATTGAACATGACTTCACTCGATGGGCTACTTGATATGGAATCTGAAGTTTTATCAAAAGGAAAAAGGAAAAGAGAAACGGTTTCTTGCCATGAATATTATTGTTACAAGATTCAAATAAGAGAGAATGAACCAAATGAAACTTTACATTCTGGAAGGGTATTTCAACAGTACATTGTTGACCAATACATAAAACTTGAGACTAAAAGACTAGATTTCTTTACCTTTAACCAAGATTTATTCAGAACTGCAGTACTACAAGGGATTCTTGATTTGTTAAGACAAGGAGAAAGAGATGCCTCAAATATTGAAAAAATATATTCTTCCTGTTAGTTTTATTGGAGGCCCAAGAGATATGCGTCGACGATATATGGACAGTGACGGACGCACATGGTGGAAAGCGGGTTCAACTGAACCTGATTCGTCAAAAAATAATACTGTGTATATGTATAAATTACGATTAAAGCTGCATAAATTTTGTATAAATATTTTATTTGAACCCACTTGACAACTACTATTTTACGACTAAAGTTATGTACTTCTAAGATTGAACCCGCTTGCACAAAATCTTGGGTCCGCCACTATACCTGGATGCTATTGCATTGGTACATCGTTATGGAAAACCCGACATATTCTTGGCAATGACGTGCAATCCTTCCTTGGCCTGAAATAAACAAATATTTATTAACATTTAAGAAGTTCAAAATAGGCCTGATCTATTCAGCCGAGTATTTAGGGCAAAAGTAGAGGAACTTAAAACAAATATATTAAAAAAAAATATTTTTGGAAAGGTTGCAGCTTTTATGTATACCATAGAATTTTAAAAACTTCGACTTTCACATGCTCATTTCCTTATTATACTTGTAGATAGATATAAACTATTAACACCAAAGGCTTATGATAAATTTGTCTGTACTGAATTACCTGATCGCAATTTAGATTCCTCTTTATATTCACTTGTGACTAAACATATAATTCATGCACCATGTGGCTATTTAAATCCTTCCAATTCTTGCATGAAAAAAGATCGTTGTAAGTTTAAATATCCTAAAGAACTTGCAGTCAATTGCCATATTAATGTTGAAATATGTTCTGACATTAAAGTTGTAAAATATCTTTATAAATACATTTGTAAAGGTCATGACAAAATTGCATTTTCTGTGTATGGTAATAATACAAATGTACATATAGATAAAATAAAAGAATATCAATCAGCAAGAAGGGCATGGCGTCTATTTACTTTTCTTATAAGTGAAATGACTCCAAGTGTGATGCAACTTCAGTTACACCTCGAGGGACAACAATTTGTATCCTCTAAAAGTACCCAAAATGTACATCAAATTGTAAATAATCCAATGACAAGGAGGACAATGTTAACAGAATTTTTTGTAATGAACAGTACCAATAAAGACGATAAAACTCTAAATTTATTATATATAAAGTTCCCAGAGTATTTTGTATGGTCACCAACTGACAAAATGTGGTCACCTCGACAACGAGATACTGCTATTGGAAGAATTGTAATATTTCATCCAACCGAAGGAGAAAGATATTATGTTAGGCTACTTTTAATGAATGTAAGAGGACCTAAATCATATGTAGACCTTTGCAACGTCAATGGAAGATGCTGCGATTCATTTAGGGAAGATGCAGAATAGAGAGGCTTATTATATTGTGATAACAATTTAATTGACTGTATGTCTGACGTTGTGAGTTATCAAATGCCTTATAGTTTAAACGCTTATTTGCTATATTATTAGTTTACTTCAATCCTGCAAATCCAAGAGAACTATGGGAAAAATTTGAAGAACCTATGTCTCAAGATTTCAAGAGAATTCCAAATTTGAGAACAAAAGAGATTCGACATTTAGTTTTTAATCATATTGACGAAGTCTTACATTCAATGAGACACAATATATACAAATTTGTATACGGTCGAAATAGATTTCGGCCTTTCTACGTTCGATCAAGTTCAAGTGGTAAAAAGTCGGAGTGAGATTTTGGGAGTGAGCTCCGAAGTCAGTACTAACGAGCCTCGAGTCCGAAGATCGCTCGAGGAGTCGGCTCGATAACCTTATCGAGCCCGTGACCGAATCGATCCGCAAGACATTGCCTCGAGGTCAGAAATGCGCGACGCCTATCCCGAAGGTCGAACTCGAGCCAAGACCGAAGGGCTCGACCCAGTAACGAGTTCGAGCCAGTATCGAACTCACAGACAAGAGCCGTTGCAACCGCACCAAGAGAGAGAATCTTGGCGAAAATCGAGGAAGAGATAAATTATCATGGGTCCTCCACTATATGCTTTATTTTATTATTTTTTGTAATGACTCTCTAATATAAAAGGGAAAATCCTTGTAAGCTATGCATATACAAAACACACGGAATAGATTGGAACAAAAAGATCTTTTCTCCTATACAAAGATATCTCCTTGTGCCCGTTTTACTGGATCTTATTCATTCTTTCTGTTCATCATTGTCATTCTCATAATCAAAATACTCGTATTGTTCTCTTTATATCAAAATGTATTACGTATCCTTAGAACCATACATAAATTTAACTTTATCCGATTTTTCGGGTAAACAGTTTGGCTTCCACAGTGGGGCTAAGGAAAATAGTGATCGTTTGATATAAATCTACGGTACACACCAACTTACAACTTCAAATCAGCAATGGCTTTACCTATCGACCACGAAGCCGGCCTTCAAGATGAAACCAACAACTTGGCACCCGGGGCCGGAAGGCCACTTAACGATGGCACCGGAATCGAAGTACCCGAAATTTGAGATGAAGTACCATTGGATGTCAATTCACAAATAGCTCTAGAGGCGAATCAGCGTTCCGAACCGGAAAGAAGCATTCAGGGCGGTACTCGATCCGTAGTCCGAGACACCAATAACGCGGGGGAAATCGGGGCCAGCTTACGTATGATCTTTGAGATGCTACAAGCCCAACAAGTAGCGATAGCTCAGTTATAGAGCCAAACTCGCATACAAAGCAGGCCGGATTCCAATCCACTTCGAGAAATCACCCCTAGAACGGAGCCCGCCATAGTGAAATCAAACGAGCAAGAATCGGGGACCACTCCTGAAATTACTAAATTGCTCGAGGAACTCACAAAACGAGTCGAAGCCAACGACAAAAGAGTGAAAACATACAATGCCAGGGTCGATCAAATCCCGGGGCTCCACCAATGATAAAAGGGCTTGATTAAAAAAATATCATACAAAAGCCTTTTCCCTCGAGTGCAACCCCAAAACCAATCCCCAAAAACTTTTGTATGACCGAAATTTCCACATATAACGGTACAACCGATCCTAACGAACGTGTCACCCTCTTACACATGTGCCATCAAAGGTAACGATTTGGGGGACGATGAGATCGAATCCGTGTTGTTGAAAAAGTACTGGGAGACCCTCTCGAAGGGAGAAATGATCTGGTATCACAATTTACCACCAAATTCCATCGATTCTTTTGTCATGTTAGCAGATTCATTTTAAAGGCACATGATGGTGCCATAAAGGTTGCAACAAGGAAATCAGACCTCTTCAAAGTAAAGCAAAGGGGTAATGAAATGCTGAGGGAATTCGTATCCCGATTTCAAATGGAACACATGGAATTGCCACCGGTCACAGACGATTGGTCCGTACAAGCTTTCACCCAAGGGTTGAACGAGCTAAGTTCGACAGCATCACATCGGTTGAAACAAAATTTGATCGAGTATCCAGCAATAACTTGGGCAGATATACACAATCGATACCAATCAAAAATTAGGGTCGATGATGATCAGTTGGGAGCTCCATATGGACCTGTGCATCAAAACAGGACAGCTACTAAATACCAAAAGGAGATCGACAGAGAACAAAGGTCGAACAGAGACCGATATCAACCGTACGTCGTAGATCGGGTGAACAACGGTTCAGCACGCAATATAGTTCGGAACAATCAAAGGATTGATCGAGGGCAAAATTCTCGGGGACTTATGAGCAAGAACGGCTTTGATAAATATACCGATCCTATAGAAGCACCTCGATTATCAGAATATAACTTCAGCGTTGGTGCATCCGCCATCGTGTCGGCTATCAGACGCATCAAAGACACTAAATGGCCTCGACCCATGCAGACCGATCCTGCCCAAAGGAATCCCAATCAAATGTGCGAATATCATGGCACCCATGGCCATAGAATGGAAGATTGCAGGCAACTAAGAGAGGAAGTAGCCCGCTTATTTAACAAAGGGCACCTTCGGGAATTTCTGAGTGATAGGGCGAAGAACCATTTTAAAAACAGGGATTTCGGCAAGCAAAACGAGCAAGAAGAACCGTAGCACATCATTCATATGATCATCGGTGGCATCGATACCCCTCAGGGACCAGTGCTTAAACACACTAAAACATCGATTGTGAGGGAAAAGCGATCTCGGACTCAAGATTACGCACCCATGGGGACTTTGTCCTTCGATGATGAAGATGCAGAAGGAGTCATCCAACCTCATAACGATGCACTGGTAATATCCGTACTCATTAATAAAACTAAAATTAAGCGTGTGTTAATCGATCCAGGTAGCTCGGCCAACATCATCAGATTGAAGGTCGTAAAACAGCTCGGCCTGCAGGACCAGATCGTATCTGCAACTCTGGTTCTAAACGGATTCAATATGGCATGTGAAACCACCAAAGGCGAGATAATCCTACCAATAAATGTGGCCAGAACCATCCAGGAAACAAAGTTTCACGTGATCGAAGGTGATATGAGATACAACGCCCTTTTCGGAAGGCCATGGATCCACAACATGGGAGCTGTACCTTCGACCCTACATCAGGCCCTCAAATTCCCGACATCGAGAGGTGTCAAAATGGAAGGAAATGTTCATCATCGAGGAAGCAAAATCAATGTCCTAGCCTTCGCCGATAAAGGGATCAGGCTCAGAAGGAGAACGGGACACCAAATAGCAATCACAGACATCGGCTTCGACCCAGGCAGATAACCAGAAGATCAAAGAAGATGATGATCAAATGGTCCCTCGATCTTTCATGATTCCTGATGACTCCGACGCCACCAAATCAACAATCGAGGAACTAGAGCAAGTCACACTAATCGAGCATTGGCCTGAGCGAAATGTATACTTGGGAACGGGGTTGTGCCATGAACTCAGGAAGAAACTTGTTCAATTTCTTATCGATAACATCGATTGTTTTGCCTGGTCCCATTTAGATATAACAGGGATCCCTCCGGACATAACAACGCATCGGCTAAGCTTGGACCCTAGGTTCAGACCGGTGAAGCAAAAGAGAAGACCCCAGTCTGAGGGAAAGCACACATTCATAAAGGACGAGGTAACCAATCTTCTCAAGATAGGGTCCATTCGGGAGGTGAAATATCCCGAATGGTTAGCCAACATAGTTGTAGTGCATAAAAAAGGGAACAAACTTAGAATGTGTATGGACTATAAGGATTTAAACAAAGTATGCCCCAAAGATTCCTTTCCGCTGCCCAACATCGATCGCATGATCGATGCCATGGACGGCCACGAGATCCTCACTTTACTCGATGCCTATTCCAGGTATAATCAAATCTAGATGAACCCGGAGGACCAGGAAAAGACTTCATTTGTCACCAAATATGGAACGTATTGTTATAACGTGATGCCCTTCGGTCTAAAAAATGCAGGGGCTACTTACCAACGCCTAGTAAATAAAATGTTCGAAGAACAAATAGGAAAATCAATGAAAGTTTATATTGATGACATGCTAGTTAAATCCCTGCGCACAGAGGACCATTTGACCCATTTGTAGGAAACGTTCGAAATTTTGAGGAAATACAACATAAAGCTCAACCCCGAAAAATGTGCTTCCGGGGTCAGGTCGGGCAAGTTCCTCGGCTTCATGGTGTCAAATCGGGGAATCGAGATTAACCTTGATAAAATCAAGGCCATCGAAGACATCGTCGTTGTGGACAGCGTGAAAGCCGTACAAAGGCTAACAGGTCGGATTGCAGCCTTAGGCCGGTTCATTTCGAGATCATCTGATCGAAGTCACAAATTTCTCTCTCTACTCAAAAAGAAGAACAATTTTGCTTGGACCCCGGAGTGCCAACAAGCATTAGAGGGACTAAAACGATATCTATCAAGCCCACCACTACTTCACACTCCAAAAACAGACGAAAAACTTTGCTTGTACTTGGCAGTATCGAAAATCGCCGTAAGCGGTGTCCTAGTTCGAGAAGAGCAAGGTACACAATTCCCCGTTTATTATATGAGTCGAACCTTAGGAGAAGCGGAAACTAGATATCCGCTCCTAGAAAAATTGGCACTTGCATTGATAAGCGCCTCTAGAAAGTTAAGGCCGTACTTTCAATGTCATCCTATATGTGTATTAACCACTTGCCCGCTTCGTAATATTTTGCACAAACCCAAGCTATCAGGCCGATTGGCCAAATGGGCCGTCGAACTCAGTGGGTACAATATCAAATATCAACCCCGTACGACCATCAAGTCTCATATTTTAGCAGACTTCGTGGCCGATTTCATGCCAACCCTCATACCCGAAGTCAAAAAAGAACTCCTGTTGAAATCAGGTACATCATCAGGGGCATGGACCCTTTTTACGGACGGAGCTTCGAACGTAAAGGGGTCCGGGCTAAGCATAGTTTTGAAATAACCCACGGGTAACACTATTAGGCAATCTATTAAAACTACCAGGTTGACTAACAACGAGGCCGAGTATGAAGCCATGATTGCAGGTCTCGAGCTAGCTAAACACTTGGGAGAAGAAGTCATTGAAGCCAATTGTGACTCTTTGCTGGTGGTGAGTCAAGTAAACAAAACCTTCGAAGTTCGAGAAGGTAGAATGCAAAGGTATTTAGACAAACTACTTGTCACTTTGCACCATTTCAAACAATGGATTCTGTGGCATGTTCCATGAGAACAAAACAATGAAGCCGATGCACTTGCGAATTTGGGATCGTCGGTCGAGATAGATGACTTAAACTCAGAGACTGTCGTTCAACTTTCGAGATCGGTAATCGAAGAAGGTCACGCCGAGATAAATTTTACAAGCTTAGCCTGGGATTGGAGAAATAAGTATATTGAATACTTAAAGAGCGGAAAGCTCCCACTGGACCCTAAAGATTCTAGGGCCCTACGGACTAAAGCTGCTCGATTCACATTGGCTTTGGATGGAACGCTGTACCCGAAGGACATTCGATGGACCGTTGGCAGTATGCTTGGGTCCGGGAGATACAGATTACATCCTACGGGAAGTGCACGAGAGCACTTGCGCGAATCACTCCGGTGCCGATACATTAGTTCGAAAGATAATTAGAGCAGGGTATTATTGGATCGATATGGGCAAAGATGCGAAGGAATTTGTTCGTAAATGTGACAAATGTCAAAGGTTTGCGCCAATGATCCATCAACCCGGAGAGCAACTTCACTCAGTCCTATCCCCAGGGGCCGTTCATGAAATAGGGAATGGATATCGTCGGCCCTCTGCCATCGACCCCAAGTAAAGCCAAATTCATTTTATTTATGACTGACTATTTTTCTAAATGGGTTGAAGCGCAGGCGTTCGAGAAAATAAGAGAGAAAGAAGTTATAGACTTTATTTGGGATCATATCATATGCCGATTCGGGATACCCGCCGAAATAGTATGTGACAATGGAAAATAATTCGTTGGCAGCAAAGTAACAAGATTCCTCGAAGATCACAAAATAAGAAGGATACTATCAGCACCATACCACCCCAGTGGGAACGAACATGCCGAATCAACAAACAAAACTATCATTCAAAACCTAAAGAAGAGGTTGAACGATGCTAAAGGAAAATGGAGAGAAATCCTGCCCGAAGTCCTTTGGACGTCAAAATCCAGTATGGGGGCGGCCCCATTCTCCTTAGTATATGGGTTCGAAGCATTGATACCAGTCGAAGTCGGTGAACCCAGTACCAGATTTCGATTCACAATGGAAGAACCAAATAACGAGGCTATGAATACCAGCCTCGAATTATCGGACGAAAGAAGAGAAGCTGCTCTTGTCCGATTGGCCGCACAAAGGCAGCGAATCAAAAGATATTATAACCGAAGAACCAAGCTCCGCCATTTCAAGCTCGAGAACTTAGTGTTAAGATAAGTCACCATCAATACCCAAAATCCGAACGAAGGAAAACTAGGACCAAATTGGGAAGGACCATACCAGGTTCTCAAGAACATCGGAAAGGGATCGTACATGCTCGGCATTATAAATGGCAAACAACATCAAGCAGTTGGAATGTGTTACATCTGAAATGATACTACTGCTAAGGTACGACCCTTCCATATTCATTTATATTTCAAAACTGACCCCTGCAGAAGTCCGAACAAGAGCTAAGATGGACCCATCGCTTGAAAGCACGCGTTGCACACTTTTTCCTTTAGACCGGTTTTATCCCAAATAGGTTTTTCGGCAAGGTTTTTAATGTGGCAACCTATGATCATGCTGCACTTACAACAAGTATCCGAGGCCTCCGTACAATCAACCTCGAATACTGGGGGGGAATTAGCCCTTAAATATATCAAGATCTGATACAAGAAAGTTATTTCGCAACAACGGGGTTCCAGTGGAAAAAGTTGTAAGAGCCAAAATGGTCAAAGCGAACCATGCTCATGTAGTTGGCCCGAACCCAGATGCGAAACATGAACACATGTATAACGACTTATATCCAAGAAATATCCCTCTATTTGGAGATTTATTATGCAATCAGAATTAATATAAACTCGACCATTACGCCCACGGGCTACATTATTTCGAGTTCGAATCATTCACTTGATGATTAAAGCCTACGGGCTACTTTTATTTCGAGTTCGAGCAAGCACTCACTCGACCATCACGCCCACGGGCTACATTACTTCGAGTTCAAATCATTCACTTGACGATTAAATCCTACGGGTTACTTTTATTTCGAGTTCGAGCAAGCACTCACTCGACCATTATGCCCACGGGCTATATTACTTCGAGTTTGAATCATTCACTTGACGGTTAAAGCCTACGGGCTACTTTTATTTTGAGTTCGAATCATTCACTCGACGGTTAAAGCCTACGGGCTACTTTTATTTCGAGTTCGAATCATTCACTCGACGATTAAAGCATACGTGATACTTTTATTTTGAGTTCGAGCAAGCACTCACTCGACCATTGCGCCCACGGGCTACATTACTTCGAGTTCGAATTATTCACTCAACGGTTAAAGCCTACGGGCTACTTTTATTTCGAGTTCGAGCAAGCACTCACTCGACCATTACACCCACAGGCTACATTACTTCGAGTTCGAATTATTCACTCGACGATTAAAGCCTATGGGCTATTTTTATTTCGAGTTCGAGCAAGCACTCACTCGACCATTACGCCTATGGGCTACATTACTTCGAATTCGAATTATTCACTCGACGATTAAAGCCTACGGGCTACTTTCATTTCGAGTTCAAGCAAAGCACTCACTCGACTATTATGCCTACGGATTATATTTCTTCAAGTTCGAATCATTAACTCAACTAGTAATCCTAAGGGCTACGTCACTTCGAACAATTAATCATAGAGACTACGAAGTTCAAATTTGATTGAATTGTTAAGATCTTTGTGAAAACATTTGTAAGGCATGCATAAAGTCTTCACAAATCGGCCAAAGTTTTCTATATACAAAAATTTTCTACATGATTGATTACAAACATAAAAAATTATGAACTAAGCTTCCTGATCACCCTTAGGGGCGTTTGCTTCTCTGTCAGGCTCTCCCCCATCCTCGGATCCGCTCTTGCTACCGTCATCATCATCGTCATCGCCATCAGAATCCAAGGCTTCAGCTTCAACTTCGAGCTCTTTAGCCTTTTTTATTTCTTCAGTAAGGTCGAAACCTCGAGCGTGTATCTCCTCGAGGGTCTCCCTCCGAGACCTACATTTAGCAAGTTCGGCAATCTAATGTGCTCGAGTGTCGGCAGTATCCACGCCTCTCGTGCCTCCATCTGAGCACCCTCGGAATCATCCCGATACACGGCAATGGACTTATCCTCCAAGATTTTCGACGACTCAACCTCCGCCTTGGCTTCAGCAAGCTGGGCTTCAAGCTCCTCGATCCTCTTAGCTTGAGCCGAACCCTTTTGCTTAACGTTTCGAAGCTGAACATTGGCCGATAATAAGTTGGTCAAAATGGTCTCTTTTTTCCGCAGCCAGGCGATCGATAGTCTCCTTCCACCGATTACATTCAGCTTTGATTTGATCGACTTCTTCCCGAAGTGACCCGATCTTTTCAACCTTTTGCTGCAGCTGAGACAACGAAGGGTTAACTTCCACAGTCGAGTCAAACCCATACTTTAACAGAACGAGGCTCACGTTCTTATCAAGTTCGGCCTCTTCTTCACGAGCCTTAGCCAAATCCACTTGGAGGTCCTTTATAGCCTCGTCCTTTTGGCTGTAAAGAAGCCGCAGGGCATCTCTCTCCCCCGAGACCTTCTAAAGCTCGCCCTCACACTGGCTAAGGTCGACTCGAAACCTACTAATGGCCTGCACAGTAGGGAAAGAACACGAGTCAAATTCGGAAAAGAACAAAGAAACAAAGTATAGTAAAATCATTACCCGAGTAATGAAACGTTAGGCCTCTTCTAGTAGAAGAGAAGCGTCCCCAATATCGGAAGCATCATCGACTCCAGTAAAGAAATCCCGAAAGGGATCCCCTACACTAGAGCCTCCGCCCATATCGGGGGTCTTCAATTCTCAAGCTTCCTTTAACGCCTCCTCAGAAAAGGTAGGAAGAGAAGACGAATAACCCACTGTCATAGTCCCAAGCGGATCACTCAGGGCATTCCGATCAAGACTCGGGATCTCGGGGTCAACCCCGACCGGTACAGCCGCCATCGGCTCAGGAGCTTTGGTGACCTCGATGGCTCTTACAGATTGGATCACCAAAGCCGAGGCACCTCCTTCTTCCTCTTCTTCTTCTTCGTCTTCTTCTTCTTCTCTCAGTCGTTGGACCAAGTCAATCGAAAGAGCAATTGGGCTTAGGGCCCTCTGACCGAGAGGCAGCTTTTCGCTTCTTATCTTTCCCCGGCTTCGGGACCAGGGACTTGGTTCCTTCTTCACCGCTTGAAGGCCTCAAAGCGGCGTCCTTGGTTACACCTGCATGAAAGGAAATCGGTAACGAATGGAGCACAAAGAACACTTCGAAGGAAACGAGAAGTAAAACCTTACCATGATTCTTAGCTTCCCATCTACCTTTTACCAAATCACGCCAAGTGCGTTCGGCATAAGAGGAAGTCGAGGCTAACTTCCGAACCCAATCCTCAAGGTCGGGCACCACTTGTGTCATCCAAGGGGCAGTTGTATATCGGGAAGAGACATTAGAATAAATCGGGAAAGGATACGAAAAGCAACGTCTTATGAGAACCACTTACGGTCGAAATTCTATTCCTCGGGGAACGACATCTTCTCTTCCAGAATAAGGTCACGGGTCCTCACCCGAATATAATGCCCCATCCAACCCCGATCCTTGTCTTCGTCGATGCTCGACATCAAGGCCTTCGCCCGACGATAAAGTCTGATTAATCCTCGAAAGATTTGAGGCCGATACAACCATATGAGGTGATTCAGGGAAAATTCCAGCCCCCCCAACTTTGATGGAGAAGAAGCGAAGTAGGATTACTATACGCCATAGAGAGGGATGAATTTGACCGAGGGTGACCTGATATCTTTTGCAAAAATCAATGATCACCGGGTCGACCGGACCCAGTGTGAAAGCATAAGTGTAAACACTTAAAAACCCCTCCACATGGGTGATGACGCTCTCTTCGGGGGATAGAATTTGCAACACAACCTCGGAACCCCAGTTCCAGTCTTTTCTAACGACCTCGAGATGACCCTCCGTTATAGAGCACATATACATCGACACGTGCTTGCATCAACCCGGACAGATGAAGGATTCTCAACCTTAAAATCGATCTTCAGAGTACACGGACCGGGAACGTAGTCATAGGTGAACGATTCCACCGGCGCCTTATCGCCGGACGGCCGTGAAGAAGAAGTTTTCTCCTTTTGAGGTACAGTTTTTGAAGTTTTGGCCATTGATATGAGAGGAAGAAAGACAAAGGAAAGTGAAAAATTGACGACACCAAAACTCTGGTAGCAACGAGATAGAAAGAAAAGATGAGAAACTTTGGGGGAGTGAATGCGTAAAAGTGGTAAATGATAGATGAAAGAGTTATTTATAGGCTCGCATCATGACGGTTCAATATCAGATGTGGCCGACCGCCATCTGACAAGCATTAAATACCTTGAAAGGCTAAATCGATGGGACAGCTATCACATACGTCATAATCGATCCCTGTTAAAACGTTAGCTTATGACCCAATCGAACCACCAAAAATCACATCTATTCTCACCGCATCCTTCGTGAGAAACGAGGGGACTATCTGTATACGGTCGAAATAGATTTCGGCCTTCCTACGTTTGATCGAGTTCAAGTGGTAAAAAGTCGGAGTGAGATTTTGGGAGTGAGCTTCTAAGTCAGTACTAACGAGCCTCGAGTCCGAAGGTCGCTCGAGGAGTCGGCTCGATAACTTTATCGAGCCCGTGACCTAATCATTCCGCAAGGCACTACCTCGAGGTCAGAAATGCGCGACGCTCATCCCGAAGGTCGAACTCGAGCCAAGACCTAAGGGCTCGACTCAGTAACGAGTTCGAGCCAGTATCGAGCTCACATACAAGAGCCGTTGCAATCGCACCAAGAGAGAGAATCTTAGCCGGAATCAAGGAAGAGACAAATTATTATGGGTCCTCCACTATATGCTTTATTTTATTATTTTTTGTAATGACACTCTACTATAAAAAGGGGGAATCCTTGTAAGCTATGCATATACAAAACACACGGAATAGATTGGAACAAAAAGATCTTTTCTCCTATACAAAGATATCTCATTGTGCTCGTTTTACTAGATCTTATTCATTCTTTCTGTTCATCATTGTCATTCTCATAATCAAAATACTCATATTGTTCTCTTTATATCAAAAGGTATTACGTATCCTTAGAATCATACATAAATTTAACTTTATCCGATTTTTCGGGTAAACAAAATTCAAATTTACTTATGAAATTATTGTACTTCCTTCACCAGCTAACGAGGCAGAAGATGTTCAGTTTGAGAGAAATATAATAGTAAGTGAAAAAGATTTACTCTTAGAAAAGAAATTAAACTCTCAACAAAGAAGAGCATATAATATTATTCTTGATAGAGTATATTCTCATAAACCAGGAGCGTTTTTCATTGATGGTCTTGGAGGAACAGGAAAAACATTCTTGTATCGAGCTTTGTTAGCTAATATAAGATCAAAAGGTTTTATAGCTTTAGCAACTGTAAGTTCTGATGTTGCAGTTTCAATTCTACCTGGAGGACGAACTGCTCATTCGCGCTTCAAAATTTCTATAGACATTGATGAGAATTTTACATGTAATATTAGTAAACAAATTGCATTAGCAACTCTAATTCAAGATTCAAAGTTAATTGTCTGGGATGAAGCTTCAATGGCAAAAAAGAAAATGATTGAAGCTTTCGATACTCTTTTAAAAGATCTCATGAATACGAATATACTCTTTGGTGTAAAGTTGTAGTTTTTGGAGGAGACTTTTGGCAAACACTTCCCGTTGTTGGTAATGTCAAAAAAAAGACTTTATTTGTGAAAGTTTACTATATTCTGATATTTGGAATGGTCTTGAAAAGTTGTGTTTATCAGAAAATATGCGTGCTATCCTGTTTTTTGCGAGTATTTAATGGGAATTGGAAATGGAAAAGAAGAAACTAATAACTCGAACAAAATTGAAATTCCACGTAATTTTATCATTTCTTTTACCACTGAAACACAATCTTTAAATCAATTATTCAATGTTACTTATCCGGATCTACATACATTCTTTTCTAATCCATCTTCTATGATTTCCCGTGTTATCTTAACTACAAAAAAATGATTTTGTTGATGAAATAAATGACATGCTTATACATCAACTTCCCAACGATGCTAAAATATATACTGCAATTGATGAAACTACATAACCAAGCGACCAATGCCAATTTGAAGATTTACTGCACACATTAAATCCTCCTAATTTGCCACCTTACAAATTACCCGAGAAAAAAATTGTCCCGTTATATTATTGCGAAATTTAAATCCTTGCGAAGGATTATGTAATGGTACAAGGTTAATATGTCACGACTTTAAGTCACATGTAATAAGTGCTACTATTGCAAGTGGTGATTTCAAAAATACACATGTATTCATTCCGAAAATACCACTCTTAACATCACAAGATGAAAAAGTTACCCGTTGCTTTCAAAAGAACACAATTTCTACTTCGATTATGTTTTGCTATAATAATTAACAAAACTCAAGGTCAGACATTAGATTTTGTTGGAATTTATTTACGTGAATAAGTATTCTCTCAGGCAACTCTAAGTTGCTTTATCTAGAGCAAAGACTTAAAAAAATGTAAAGATACTGATACGCCCACCAACGGCACAGGATAAAGATGATCATTCTACCTACAATATAGTTTACGAGGAAGTCATTCGAAAAGCATTCCCTTAAATTAATTATATTTCTGTCAATGATGATTCATTACTTCTCCTTCCAACCTATATAAACATGGCTACTGATACACTCGGGGAATTGCGCTTACAAGTAACTACATGAGCAACCGATTGCTATTCGTGAATCATGTGTGGTACACTATTAGGTCTGTGATATTTGAGATTTCAAATAAAGTTCGTCTCGTCCATCTTTTTGGATCCTTATTACGAATTCACACTCGCTCTTTCATAAGGTAAACTCTACTAACTGGGTTAAGGTAATAATCTGTATCAATATCAATTGCTTTCTTCATGTTTCTGCATTTCTTTACTTACCTTTATTCTCATATTATCTTTCTTTTTTTCATCAGTTTTATTCTCTTCTAGCTAGATCAGTTTCTCTATTCATTGGTGTTCTCCGTTGCGTTTATGATGATCCAGCAAGTATCTCATTTTGTTGTCGTGTTTAATAAATTAATCCTCTGGGTTATTATACCTTTCTTTTTTGGATTTTCTTGATCTGCTATTCCATGTTTGTGTTGCTGTGTACATGCAGAACATTTATGGATTCACTCTCAAAACACACATGCATCCTGATCGGCGAGATACAACCAGAAATCATGTAAAGGGAAGAAGAGGAAATTTCTGAGTTCTTAGTTTTCGTCTATTCTTTCTTGGTAAGCATGTAAACCTTTATTCTATTATATAGAATCTTCATTTGCCTATGAAATTCTAATTTGTGCTGCTTTATTTTCCTTTTCAATTCAGTCTGTAAGATTTTGAATATTCTTTTCCGTCTTAATGTTTTCTTTTGGCGGATTTTGTATATGCATGTGGTTATCTGTTAAAAGGCTTCTATGAAATTTTTTCACTAAGGTGTACAACCTGCAAGAACATTGAAGCTTGATTCTTAGATAAACTTGAGATTTATTGGGAAAAACTGAGATTTCAGCTTCTAAATGTAGCATCCAACTATATAAATTAACCAAAGTTGCTAAACATTGTTGACACTAACTTTCCAGGTAAAAACCTTTTCTCGAAGTCACCAGAAATCTAATGTAATAAGTGGCTCTTAACAGTTCTCTCTCTCTCTCTCTCTCTCTCTTAGCCGAAAGAAACATAGCAAAGAAGTCTTGCTTTGTGAGTCCGCTTCCCCACTAAGCAGCTAAAACACATGCATATATGTCTCCTACCTTGACAGGTCGAGTTTAGTTGTTTCTCAACTTTATCCCAAACAAAGATAGATCTGTTTTTCTGTAGCAACATATGGATAAAATGAAGGATTCATATACACAATGAGGGTCAATTGAGTTAGATTCCTCTCTTAAACTCCCTGCTCTTATATTTTTGTCGCAGATTAAAGATGCAACTACCTGCTTTGGCTAATGTGTGTGACCATAAAGAAAAAGAAAACATAAAGTGAGTTTTCTTTCTTCTCTTTTTGGGTGAACTGCTCTCTCTTACAAAACAGTTTCCTCTTTCTGTAGATTTTATATGAATTTCTATTACCAGAAAAAGCTAAGAGAGTTGTGAGATGCTTGTGGGTTTTTGTTCTGTGATCTATCGAAGGTGGTAAAAGATATTGAAATTCTTGATGGAAAATGGGTATTTTCTATTTCTTGGCTGTAAATGACTAAATGTAGAGAATCTTGGCTTATAAATGAAATAAAGCGGAGTATTTCTCTTTTTATTTTGAGTTATATGTGATGATATTCTAACAGTTGCATACTACGAATTTGAATCTCGACTGATTGTAGTAGGTTTTCAGTTTTTGCTTCTCTATCTCGGCGCATATGTTTCTGTATCTTCTAAACATTTGAATATTGACTTTTTGAGTTTTCAGTTACTGGAGATCTTAATGTACCTGGAAATTTAAATGTTTTCGTTGTAAAAAGATTTTGGGGCATAGATGGGCAGGGGCGGCTCAAGCGCATATGGGGCGTAAGGCCAAAGTTTAATGCGGGGCTTAAGTATTTATAAGTACGTTATAATATATATATTTTTATTTAAAATCTATTCTTCTAGCTTTTTTAGATGTAAAGTTGTTAATAATTTTTTATAATCGATTTTTTCTAATAATTTTTTTTCAATTCATAATATAGCCAAGACATTTAATCTTTCTTGAAACAGTGTTGATCTTATGTAAGATTTTATCAATTTTGATTTTGAAAAACTTCTTTTTGCTATTATTATATGAATTGTTAACATTATTCTATAAGCAATATAAGTATTTGGAAAAGAATCAAGTCTTTTTATTTGATTAAGTATATCGATTAGAATATTATCTTCTACCTGTACTTTTCTCTTAACACTTTTAGTTCAGAAAATAAGCCTAAACCATCAATATCAATATGACCGTTATGTTTTAAAGAACATTCGAGGTTAAAACAATATTTTTTCAAATTCTCGTCATCTAATGATCTCAATTTTTACCACTAAATAGGAAACCAAAGATATTTTCATATACTTCAAACTGTTCAAATCTATTTTGAAGTGAAAAAATGGCTTGATCTACTGTATAAGAAGTAATCAACTCTAAAAGATTCTTCGAGAAACTTTGTGATTTCATTATCAACAATCTTATCAAATTGTTTCTTTCTATGTATTACACGTTTATTATGAAATTCAGGTTCTATGTTCATCCCAAATGCAATTTCCTTAGCTGAAATCATAGCATTTCTAAATCTTTCTCCTCTATATATTTTAGAAAAAGAAATTAGACCTTTTAGTTGATCTATGACAACATCCATATGCATATCTTTTGATTGTAAACTTTTGCTAACTAAATTAACAACAAATAATACATCATACCAAATAGTTATGCCGAATAAAAACTCAAAATTCTCAAGCTCATATGTTGCTAAACAACTTGCTTCACTTTTTGTTTTTGGATCCTCACTAACTTCTACTAATTTTATTAAAACATCTCTTATTTGTGGAGCTCGAAATCTTATTGCTTTAATACTTTCAGTATGACTTTTCCAACGTTTCTACTATTTTTAAGTAAGTCAAATCTTTACTTTATTAATATATCTAAAATATTTTCTTTTCTTTTATATAAAAAGTACAAAAGTACTATATATATATATATATATATATATATATATATATATTTTTTTTAAAAAACTTATAAACTTATAAAATATATATTATTCCTAAAAAACGGGGCCCCAAAATTGGGGCCTAAGGAACTTAGCCTTAGCCCATGCACTATTAGAGCCGACCCTGGGCAGTGGACTTCACCAATAATTCTACTTCTCCTTCCTCCCGCGATATTCCTGATCCCCTTGGCTTCGCTTGCGCTTCCCAAGATCAGGTTTTCTTTCCTTTTCTCAAAATTATAAATTAAAGATAGAGGTTGAATCCAGAATTTAGGAGTTAGTAGGTTGTAGATCTGCCTTTTAGTATTAAAGTTACTTGATTAATATTACGTTTGTGCTTAATACTTATAATGTTTATTGTTGTTGATAGGATGATTCAATGCTGAGTCGCGAAAAGAAGAATGCGGAAGCTAATTAGAAAAGCCAGGTAAAAGATGAACAATTCCTTGATTTGTTTTATATGTGTTTGTTTTTTTTTTTTTTTTTTTTTTTTGTATTTAGTCTCTGTTTACAATGCTTTTGGATAGGAAGTTTTGGGTTATGTGAGTCAATGTACCATAATTTTTGGTCATAGACGAACATAAGCGGATACAAGATTTGAACTTTATGGGTTTAAGTTTGGGATTTTGTCACTACTTACTTCATTTACAACCTATGTGGCCAAGTTTTTCCAAAACAAAAAGCACTTTCTTTTCATAATACCTAGAAGTGTTAGGTGTTGGCTTGCATAATGCGTAGATGTGTTAAATATATGAGGTGTTGTGGAAGCCGAATATATAGAGAGATTAAATCACAACTACTATATCTAAAGGTAGCTAATAAATAGTAAATGAGACACTAATAAAAAAAACACCAAAAATTAATGAGGTTCGGCAAAATTTGATTTTTGCCTAGTCCTCGGACACAATCAACTCAAACTTTATTTCACTCCGAAAATACAAGTGAAATACTACAAGAAAAAAAGAAGTGAAATACTACAAGAAAGAAAGAAGATTCAAATGTCTTATGAGATAAGAAGGCAAGAGAGAGATGTTTTACAAATGAACAAAACTCTTGCTATTTATAGAAGGAAAATAACCTTAATAATGTCATGCATGATATCATATTAAGTGTGATCATGTGTGATGACCCAAAATGTCATCTTTAAATTTAATAATTAATTCTGTGTTCTAAGACCTCGAAAAGAACTATTTATCATTACTCGACTTGCATGTGCAGTCCGTAAAATTTTTCGGAAAGTTATCAGGTGAAAAATGAATTAAAATGTGAATTAGAGGTTTAAAACTCAATTGAGTTGACTTTGGTCAATATTTTAAGCAAACAGACTCAGATCAGTGTTTTGACATATCCGGTAGGTCCGTATCGTAAATTGGGACTTGGGCGTATGCTCGGAATCAAATTCTGAGGTCCCTAACCCGAGATATGGAATTTTGATGAAAAATTTAAAGTTTAAGTTCAATTAGTGACCGGATGTCAATTATGTGCAAATGACCCCGGAATAGAATTTTGATGATTCCAATAGTTCCGTATGGTGATTTTGGACTTAGGAGGGTGATCGAAATTTTATTTGGAAGTTAGGCTTGAAATGCCGAAAGTTAAATTTTTGGGAAGTTTGACCGAGGGGTTGACTTTTTGATATTGGGGTCGAAATCCGATTCTGAAAATTTTTATAACTCAGTTATATCATTTATTACCTGTGTGCAAAAATTGAAGTCATTTCGAATTGATTTGATGTGTTTCGACACAAGATATAGAATTTAAAAGTTCAAAGTTCATTGATTTTGATTTGAGGTGCAATTCGTTGTTTTGATGTTGTTTGATGTAGTTTGAAACCTCGACTAAGTTCATATGGTATTTAAGGATATGTTGGAATAATTAGTTAAGGTTCCGAGGGTCTCGGGTGGATTTCGGAAGGTAAACGGAATGGATTTCGGACAAAGAGTGCTGGAAATTTCTGTTGCAGAAATTTCGTGTGTGGAGCTAACTTTGGAAGCTTATATCTCACAATTCTTAAGGAATTAGAACAGTTTCAAAACATGAAAGTTGTAGTCGTTTGATTATAGTTTCCAGAAAGTTAAACCATTCATTATTTGGACATTTGTACAGAAAGTTATGACGGATTGAATGAAGGCTGGTAGAGCAGTTTCGCCAGAAATTTCTGATGCGTGGAGCCGACTTTGGAAGCTTATATCTCATAATTCATAAGGAATCAGAATATTTTCAAAACATGAAAGTTGTAGTCGTTGAATTATAGTTTCCAGAAAGTTAAACCATTTATCATTTGGACATTTGTATATGAAGTTATGATCAATTGAATAAAGGCTGGTAGAGCAGTTTCTGGTGGACTTTTAGTGTCGAAAAATGGACTTTTAGTGACGGCAAATGGACTTTTAGTGACGGATTGGCAGAAACTTAAGGACCAAAAATGGTCATTTCATTCATTTCATTTTGGATTTTTGGAGCACGGTTCTTGGGTGATTTTTGGGCGATTTTCACGGAAAAACATTGGGGTAAGTGTTCCTTATCCTATATTGATTATATTTCATGATTCCATACTCATTTACATCATGAATCCGTGAATATATGGAAGAAAAATCAAGAGTTTTGCAAAATCTTCCAAAAACAAAAATTTAAGATTTGGAGGTCGAGTTGTTATCGGATTTTGGTAAAATTGGTATGGGTGGACTCGTAATTGAATGGGTTATCGAATTTTATAAGTTTTGCCGGATTCCGAGATGTGGGCCCCACAGGCAAATTTTGAGCTAATTTCGGATTTTAATGAAAATATAATATTTTCTTATGAAATTGATTACTATAATTTTTGTTGACTGTATCGAATTAATTATGACTAGATACGAGT
Organism: Nicotiana tomentosiformis; assembly: GCF_000390325.3. Taxonomy (NCBI): domain Eukaryota; kingdom Viridiplantae; phylum Streptophyta; class Magnoliopsida; order Solanales; family Solanaceae; genus Nicotiana; species Nicotiana tomentosiformis. Next base: position 135,477,400 of record NC_090815.1, on the reverse strand, counting down.
CGATCGGAGTCGAAAAATCGAGGAAAAAGCATAATACTTGATTAAATTGGAGCAAGTCGAGGTAAGTGACTTGTCTAACCTTGTGTGGGGGAAATTTCCCTTAGGATTGGTATTGATGTGATTATTGAAATGTGTTGAAAGTCGTGTGCACGAGGTGACGAGTGTGTACACGGGCTAAATTGCGAAAGATTATATTTTTAAATTGTGTAGATCACTGTTGCGCATTTATTAAATTATTTTATCTTGTTATATTCTTCATCATTGATCTGAGATATATACTTCAAATTTGTTTGATCTTTTCTTACTAATTGTTTTACCTGTTTAGTTGAAACTTGGTTTCTTTTATTCTGTGCATTATTTGAAGGTTGATTTTCTTTAAATTAAATATTATTAATATGAAGTATTTGACATTTTTAAACTTGATATTGAAGCAACGTAGTAAAGATTTTGAAATATTATTTTCCTAAATTATTTACTCCTGAATATTTTTATACTCATTGTGAGGGAGCCGTGAGCTCTTTATTGTGGAAGAATATTATTGATGAATTATTTTGATATGAGTGTGAGCTCTTTATTGTGGAAAAATATTATTGTTGAATAATTTTTGACATGAGCCATGAGCTCTTTATTATGGAAAAATATTATTGATGAATTATTTTGACATGAGCCGTGAACTCTTTATTGTGGAAAACTATTATTGATGACTTATTTTGGCATGAGCCGTGAGCTCTTTATTGTGAAAAAATATTGTTGTTGAATTATTTTGGCAAGTTAAATTATTTGAGCACTTGAGGTGCAAATTGTGATATATTGTGATATTGATACGCATGCGGTGGTATAAGGTCTGGGTGTTAAAACGCATGCGGTGAGATAAGGGTGGATTGATACGCGTGGCTAGTAGGGGTGACTACTAGAAGTCATGCGGTGTGATAAGGGTGGCTAAAACGCGGGATGCTATTTCGGGAAAAAATATTTTCTTTAAATAAATTGTGAAGGCTCCCGCGGTGATATAAGGAAATGAGATATTGTGAATTTATTTATGATTTGGGACTACGAGACGGTACCTCGGGAGTGCCCTTGTTGATATTGATTTATGGCCGTAGTTGCCTTTGATTATTGTTGTGATATTCTCTTAGTTGAAAAGAATTCTGTTTTGTTTCAACGAGGTATTTATTTGCCATTATTTGATGTAATTAAATGTGACATACTACTTGATTCATTTTCATTGTCATTTTATCTTATAATATTGTTTAAACATTTTACCATGCCATTATTTATTCTCCAGCAGGGCCTGACCTGACCTCGTCACTACTCTACCGAGGTTAGGCTTGGCACTTACCGGGTACCGCTGTAGTGTACTCATACTACGTTTCTGCACATCTTTTTGTGCAGATCCAGGTATATCTTATCAGACCACGCATAAGTAAACTAGCTATACGAGGAGACTTCGAGGTATATCTACCAGCGTCCGCAGACTCCGGAGTCCCCTTCTATCTTACTATGTTGTCTTCCTTATTTGCTTTAGACTCTGATGTATAGAGACATAAAGAATAAATTCTTAGAAGCTTGTGACTTATTTCTACCGGGTTTTGGGAGTTAAAATTATTTGAATTATAGTTTATTTATTTAAGATATTTATTATTATTCCGCATTGATAGGCTTACCTAGTCTTAGAGACTAGGTGCCATCACAATATCCTACGGAGAGAATTTGAGGGTCGTGACATCATGCATTGTAAATGCATGAAAAATGCATCTACCAATTTCTTCCAAAAAAGAGGCTTCAAATATTCACACTAGTTCACATTAATCTTGTCAAATTCAACAAATCTCCACCTTGGCAAGATTCTACTTTTTCAGTTTTCTCTCACTGATAAATTTTGATTGTATTTTCAACTTCAATATTAAAAGTTCAACAATGTTGATCAAGTTCAAACAATGTTGAAACTTGATCGCAGTCACTACTTTTGTTAGCATATCGGCAGGGTTGTCCGTAGTCCTAATTTTCTGCACCATGACTCCACCTTCTTCTATAATATCTCATACAAAGTGATATCGAACATCAATGTGGTTCGTCCTTGTATGATAAACTTGGTTCTTTGCTAATTGGATAACACTCTGACTATCACAAAATAGTTTGATGCTTTCTTGACCAATATCAAGCTCTCTAAGCAACCCTTGAAGCCAAATTGTCTCCTTTACAGCCTCCGTAATTGCCATGTACTCTGCCTCAGTAGTAGACAAAGCAACTGTTGACTGCAAAGTAGATTTTCAACTAACTGGTGCATTTGCAAAAGTGAAAACATAACCAGTAGGTGATCTACGCTTGTCCAAATCACCTGCATAATCCGAGTCACAATATCCAACCAGATACTGACTATCTTCCTGCTCAAAAATCAATCCAACATCTACAGTATTACGAATATACCGTAGAATCCATTTCACAGCTTGCCAATGCTCCTTTCCTGGATCATGCATATACCTGCTTACAACTCCGATAGTATGTGAAATATCAGGTCTTGTGCAAACTATTGCATACATCAAGATACCAACGACATTCGCATATGGCACTCTTGACATATACTCTCGTTCAACTTCATTCTTCGGCGACATAGCAGCACTAAGCTTAAAGTGAGGAGCAAGAGGAGTGCTAACCAACTTTGTGTTCTCATTCATGCCAAATCGATCTATTACTCTCTTCAAGTATTCTTTTGGAGATAGAGTTTCTTTGAATGTCTATCTCTTTTTATCTCCATGCCAAGAATTTTCTTCGCCTCACCCAAATCCTTCATCTCAAACTCTTTTCTTAGTTGAATCTTCAACTTCTCAATTTCCTCTTGATTTTTGGAAGCTATCAACATATCATCAACATATAGGAGAAGATATATGAAAGATTCGTCTTCAAGCTTGTGCAAATATACATAATGATCGTATTTGCTTCTTCTGTACTTCTGCCGCAACATAAACTTGTCAAATCGTTTGTACCATTATCTAGAAGATTGTTTCAATCCGTACAATGATTTTTCAAGTTTGCACACCATATTTTTCTTTTCAACAACTTTGAATCCTTCTGGCTGAGCCATATAGATTTCCTCTTCCAAGTCTCCATGTAAAAATACAGTTTTTACATCTAACTGAACTAGTTCCAAAATCAACTATTCTACCAAAGCCAACAAAACTCTAATGGAGGAGTGTTTCACGACTGGAGAAAATACCTCATTGTAATACATTCTCTCCTTTTGAGCGTACCCTTTGGCCATTAATCTTGCTTTGTAGCGGACATCTTCTTGGTTAGAAAATCCTTCTTTCTTTGCAAATACCCATTTGCACCCAATTGCTTTCTTGCCCTTCAGGAGATTGGCCAATTTTCATGTGCAATTCTGATGAAGGGACTGCATTTCTTTATTCATGGCAATTCTCCACTTATCTTCTTCTGAACTTTGGACCGCATCTTTATAAGTGATAGGAACACCATCAGCTACAATTGAGGCTGCACAAGCCACCGTCTCTATGAGACAAACATGTTTCTTTATTATTTTTTTTGGCTTGCTGGTTGCTATTGATTCAAGTTGTTGTTAGGGTTCCTGAGTTAGAATCTCTCATTCCACTGACTCTTTTTCCAAGGAAAAATCTTCTACCGTTTTCTCATTTTCTCCTTGTGTTGGGAAAATTAAATTTTCCCTCAAACTCCACCTGCTTTGAAGCACCATCAGTTTGTTTGACATCTTCAACTGTCACCTTATCTGTTATGGCAGATTCATCAAAGGTAACATCTCTGCTGAATATAACTTTTCTTGTCTCTGGACACCATAATCGGTATCCTTTGACTCCAGAAGTAATCCCCATAAATATAGCTTTCTTTGCCCTCGGATCTAATTTTGACTCTTTCACATGATAGTATGCAACTGAGCCAAACACATGCAAAAAATTATAATCTTCAGCAGGTTTTCCATACCATTTTTCAAATTGTGTCTTGCCTCCAATAGCGGTAGATGGTAGACGATTAATGAGGTGGCATGGATATGTTATTGCTTCAGCCCAAAATTCTTTGCCCAAGCCAGCATTGGACAACATACATCGAACCTTCTCCAGCAAAGTTCGGTTCATGCGTTCTACCACTCTATTCTGTTGTGGTATATTTCTGATGGTGAAATATCTCAAAATGCCATCATCTTCACAAATTTTATTGTAAAGATCATTTTTGTATTCTTTACCGTTATCTTTGCGAAGACACTTTATCCTACTGCCTGTTTGAGTCTCTATCATCGCCTTCCATTTGAGAAAAATTCTCAACACCTCATTTTTGGTTTTCATAGTATACACCCACACTCTCCGGAAAAAGTCATCAATAAAGGTTATAAAATAGTGTTTCCCACCTAATGAAGGTGTTTTGGAAGCACCCCAAACATCAGAGTGAACATAATCCAAAATACCTTTAGTATTATGGATTGATGTTCCAAATTTAACCCTTGTCTGTTTTCCCTTGACACAATGCTCACAAAACTCTAAATTGTAAGTCTTTACTCCTTTTAACAATCCTTGATCTGATAAAATCTTCAAGGATTTTCCTCTAGCATGTCCCAAGCGCATGTGCCATAGCTTAGTTGCTTCTGCCTCCTTATCATCACTGGATGTCACTGTTGATGTCCCAGTAACTGTATTACCGTGATAGTGGTACATGTTATTATTTTGCCGAATTCCCTTCATTACCACTAGTGCACCAGAGCATATTCTCATTATCCCATTTTCTGTAACGACTTTGAGCCCCTTCGACTCTAGGGCTCCTACAGAAATGAGATTTTTCTTCAATTGCAGTACGTATCGAACATCTGTTAATGTTCTAATCAATCCATCATGGTTCCTTAATCGGATTGAACCAATACCATATGCGGTAAGAGGATTGTTATTCGCGATGTGAATAACTCCACATTTCCCTTCTTAAAAATCAATGAACCAGTCCCTGTTGAGACATATATGATAGCTACAAGCTGAATCCATCAGCCATATATCAGATGGTTTGAACGGCTCAGTTGTAATTAGTGAGAAATCAGAGTCGTCACAATCAACTATATTTGAATCCATGACAGCCTTCCCATTGTTAGGTTTGGCCTTGTTTTTCAACTTTGGACAGTCTTTCTTCCAGTGCCCTTTTTCTCGACAAAAGGCGCATTCATCTTTGCTAGGTATGGATCTTGACTTGGATCTTCCTTTCTTCGTTTCTCATATGATTTTGAGAACGACCTCTCACAACCAGTGCTTCTCCTTCTCCAATCTTTTGCTTTTCTCTTCTTTTTTTTTTCCATAGCTGTATAAGGCAGAACAAACTTCTTTGAGAGATACATCATCATTCCCACGAAGTGGAGTTATTTCGAGGTGCTCGTACTCATCGGGAAGTGAACTTAATAACATTAAGGCCATATCTCCATCACTAAAAGTCATGTCCATATTCTGCAAATCTGTCGCCAACTTATTAAAGCTCGTGATTGTCACACCTCATTTTTCCCGAGGGGTAGGGGTAGGGAGTTTTTCCAATTTAACTAACATTATTCAAAATGAGATTATTTATTTATTCAGAATCGCCAGTTGGAATAATTTATGGTGTCCCAAGTCACCAATTTATTTTAAAATCTCAAATCAAGGAAATTGACTCTATTTATGGTCCGCGAGCACAGAAGACCGAGTAAGAAATTCTGTTAACCCGGGAGAAGGTGTGAGACACTCTCGAGTTCCGTAGTTTTAGCACAGTCGCTTAACAATTAATACTTGTCCTAATTATCTGATTTTTTAATTTTTTTTTTTACTTTTTAATTATCTGATTTATTACCTATTTTAAACCTATTGTGCATTTTACCTTTGACCGCTTTTAATTATGTATTTAAATCAGTTTTTAGTATTTATGGAGTTATTTCTTGAACAAGTTACGATGTCGTACACTTGTCGTTTGGTACACATTGCAAACCGCGCCACGTGAAATGCACCCGCGATTTACAACATGTTTATTATTATTATTATTTGAAGTTATGGTCAAGTCGCGTGAAACGCGCACTCAAATTGGGATTTACGTATCGTGACCATGCCACGGAGACCGTACCCATGGCCACGATAATTTATTAATCGCGCCTAAAGCAAGTTACAAAGTTTATGAATTATTTGTCTTAAACTAATTTAAGATTTGTAAAGGCATGAGAGTATGTCACTGTAAAAAAGTATGAAATAGATTAAATTAATTATTCAAGAACTACAAAAGGGGGCCATTGTATGAGATTAATGGGCATAGCAGATTTCAAGTTTTGGTCCAAAAATAAAATAACTTTCTTCGTTAGCGTATAGTAACCTCACAACTCCACTTCCTTAAACAACCCATGTGTCTATGTCCAAACATTGGATATTCACCAGTGACATAATTCTAGTTAAACTTGTTTAATAACTTAACTCTATATTTTAGGCAATTGACAACTTAATTTAAAACAAATATGAAAATACTAAAGCTCATTTATTAACACATGAAGGACTAAATAACCTAATAGAGACATAACATTGCTTGAGCTTCCATTTCAATAAGAATTTTTTTTTTTATGAATAATCACAACTCACTTATCAATTAGCAAATTTTATTAAACCATTTATGGATGAATCCTTTTTTAAGAGAACATGCTAGTTTGTACATACTTGGCGCAACCGTGCAAGGGAATATTGAGCTCAAAAGTAAAGAGGGCGTGTTATATAAATAATACAAAATAAATAAAAATGTCAAAATTCTAATAGGTTTTTTTTTTTGCTAATAAAATTCTAATAGTTTAAACGTTCAAGTAATGCAAATCCACACAATTCAATGTCGATTTCCTCCTCTTAATTACTTTAGCCTGAAGAATTCAAATGTCTAGGACCTTGCCTTCAAATTGTCACTTTCAGCGGCCATTGAGAAGTCAATTTAATCCATCACTTTTTATTATATTACTTTTGATACCCCACTTAACTTGGATAATATTTGGTTGATGTTAAAAAATAAATATTTGAATAAAATTAATTAATTTACGAATGTTTGGACATAAACTTCACTTGAAAAAGTATCAAAATTAATGATTTGTGAGTTGAAATATATTTTTATTTGAAATATTTTTTCATATAATTGTGGTGTCTGGATTAACTTGTATTTTGATCAATCAGTGTTTTTGTCTCCAATGAGATTTGAACCTTAGATCGCATGGTTCTAAACCAACTTCATTGACAACTAGACACACCCTTAGGTACTATTTCACTTTATAAACTTTTCAAATCATATTTAAATTTCAAATATTGGAGCATAATATTTACATATATTGATCGCCAGACCACTCCTTTCAAGTACTTAATTAAACTATTAAATGAGAGATACATAGTATTTTAAAGCATAAAAGTATTTGGATTATTAGTATATCATGCCATATATCAATACAATATTTTCACATACTTGGCGCAACATAAATACATTAATCTCAAAAGTAAAGAGGGTGTGTTGCTTAAATAATACAAAAAAATAAAAATGTCAAAATTCAAATAGTTTAAACGTTCAAGTAATGCAATTCCACACAATTCAATATATATAACCTTCTCGATTTCCTCCTCTTAATTACTTTAGCCTTGAAGAATTATTCTTCCTGGAAAAATGTCTAGGACTTTGCCCTCAAATTATCAATTTCAGCGGCCATTGAGAAGTAACTATGGCCATTGAAAGTTCACTCATATCACCCATGGTTCACTAAAATTGTAAAATGAAATCTTCAAGTTTGAAAAATCGTTTATTAATAGAAGATTTAACTTAAATAGCCGTCTACACAACCGTTTAAACTAAGTTGCGTATGTATAATTTATATATAATATGTATATAATCTATATGTATACCGACTAGGAAAAGTAAAGGCGCAGGTCCATGATTTAAATTCTATGGGTTCAACTTTTAAGGGTTTAGGTATTGAACCCATTACATTTTTGAAGTTATGGGTTCATATCTACTATTTTTGCAGTTTTAATGAGTTTTTAGATATAAATTTTTACTCCGCGTCGAAAATTATGGGTTCAATTAAACCCGTTGTTAACGCACTACATCCGCCCTGAGAAAAAGTAAACAGTAAATCCGGCCGGCTAATTGTGTAAAGATTCCATTAATATTCATAAATGGCTTCTAGAGTAATATACTCCTATTGAGTCTTCAACTACTATTACATTAGTAAGTATGTTAATCAAATGCTGGAGAATATAAGGGGAACAGAAGAAACTTATGCTGATTACAATTAGTAAAGTATATTAAAGTATCAAAACATTAAACTTGTCATTAATGTACAAGAATATTAATTGCATTAATCTTCTTCATTTTCTACTCTATTTTCTAACCTAATTAGGATGTCACGATACAATTTCAACTAGACCACCGCACTGAAAAGGTGAGAAATTAGAAGAAACATGTGTTCCTCTACATGTAGAAATAGAGGAAATTGCTTCTTCTATTTCAGCATCAGGTTTTGTTCTCAACAAACAGAGAATATATTCCATTAATTCATTCTCACAAGGAACTTTCAAAGGACCATTCACACTTGAACCATATTCCTCTTCAGCCATCTCAAGTAGAACTTTGAAAATTGGATGATTTAAATAATACAATGGCACATCAAATCTCTTGCCTTCCTTTGTATACACAACAAATTGACCTTTCTTTTTCTCCACTTGGCTATGATGTTACTTAACCTCTTTGAAGGACTCTTCATGAGAATGCCTTAGCTCAATTCCTCAAAATCCTTAACAAAGTTTGAATAAAAGTTGAAACAATTCGAATTCGCGAGTTTTTTTATGGAAGTAAAAGAGAAGAAAATTATGACTTTATCGATCACTTTTCTCGAGGAATTGTTGGTCGAGATCGTGGAACTATCGATGGAGAAGTAAGTATAAGTTGGTCCTAATTATAAGTGGAAGAAGCAAAAATTATAGTAAGAGAATAAGGTGGATGAGTTGTTTGTGGTTGGAGGTAGAAAAAGGGATGGATTGATTGTGAAAGTGATCTATCTATCTACATAGGTTTGCGTTATCCCAAGGGTGAAAGCCAAATTGATCAAGGTATAAATGCAACTGCAAGAGAGCAATGGTCTAGATTTGTCTTGAAGTGGAGGTTATTTTTGGCTACAACTAGATACATCTAAATACATGAGGCACGTGAATCTATGGTCTCTCCGATAAATTAGGTATTTTATGAACATATTTTTTAGAATTAGTCTAATATTATTAGCTGACACCCATATTCCAAAGAAGTTAAATGGTGCAATTGGTTGAATGCGAAGCTATTTACTAGGGATCAATTTCCACATAATACCCTCTTGTAATGGGTTGTCTATTAAAATCACCTTCGTGAAATATAACGTGACTAGATTGCTCATGCGTTGCATGTGGATATAGAAATTTCTTACGTACTGATTTTTATTTTTATCTCATGAGTCACGAACAATTTCATATGTATATAACGAAATGGAATTGTTGAATAACTTTAGTTACTTTTGTTAAAATAAGTTTTCCATTTTTCGTTCTAATTTTTTTTCCCCCCCATTTGCTCACCAATATGTCCTCTAAGGAAAGAGATGTAATTTAAAACTTAAAACTTCCTACAAGCAAAGTTGACTAGCTCACTACATGAAAGATTGGAATCACTACTTTTATATATATATATATATATATATATATATATATATATATATATATATATATATATATATATATAATAATCAAACCCAAACGCCAAATAAAGATAGAACCATTGAAAATGGTACATCGACCGTTAAAATATATATCTTCGCAAATATATATATCATTATTAACTATGCATGCAAAGTAGAAGTAGCATATATTTTTTCAATGCATGCATTTTTTAGAAGAAAAAAAAGTTAAGAAAGTATATCCAAATGGATTTGTTGTTAAATTGCTTCCTCCGTAGAAATCTAGTTAGACATATTAGACTGAAAACAAATTTGACTATGGGGGCAAATCTTGAATAAGAATATGTTTTCTTGCCCATTATCCAGTCAAGTCAAAATAGTTGAACAAATATAATACTTCTACAATATTCAAAGGTAGAATTACCAAAGAATTTAAGTTCCCATCGGTCTTTTTAACAGCCAATTAATAAACAACCTCGTCCAGGACTCCAGGTAAGTCATTTCCAATAAACAAGGAAATTAACATAGTATAATTAGTTCACGTACTCTAAAGTAAAAATTAACAAGTGACTTCGTTGCAAAGACAAAAGGCATTAGTGTTTTATTTCCATATGTCTATGTTTTACTTAACCAAGTGATTTGCCATTCGTCATGCTTTGCCAAACTTTTATTTATATATGTTGAGAGATTGTTGGTAGTTCTCCCTTTTAACTCCAACGAGGTGTGTGTATAGATAGATGTACAATAATATGATTGATACTACTAAAAACAAATATTTTGTACGAATAAAATCGGGTGCAAAATTTTTCCTGGTTCCCCGAAGAGAGAACGAAGGGGAAATACGGATCGACGTGATTATAATCGAGGCCAGAAACCCCTCATATCGAGATCTAGGAGGAGTGAACGATGTATTTAAGACCGGACACGGTAAAACGACGCACCCCGCACCGAGTATAACTTCTGGACCTCGGGAGACGCGGTGAAAGGTTATGCATGATGGATAGGGGTCGTAATATTCTCCCTCAACCGGATATTAGGGTGCGAATCCCGTTCAGTATCAATTATGGATCAACAATTACCGAAAAAAGAATATTTTTACCTTTTTTAGACTTGTACTAGGACTGAAATTCTTCTACTATATAAAGAGGAAGTTTTTCTTTAGTCTCACACATTGTAACACACAATTCAAATCAATAAAAGTTTACTTTTGACTCCTAGCTACTGTTCAAGGCATTACTTGTTTGTTCTTTTCTTTACTCACGATCGAGCTCGTACCGAGGGTCCAATCGAGGACGAGCTCCACTGTTCAATCTAAGATCAGGCTTGGTCATCACATTGCAATTGGTTTGATTGTTTATTTTATCTTTAATTCATTTATCTGTTATTCTTAATTATTCGTATTAAATTAAACCACATATCCTTTAACCACGTACAAATTTAATTATTACTCATTTTTGGGGTAAACAGTTTGGCGCCCACCGTAGCTTTCAGCCGTAGCAAATCCGGGGACTTGGACCCTATTTACTGACGATTTCTCAAATGTTAAAGGAGAAGGTTTAGGAATTGTTCTAATTCCACCCTCAGGTGAAATCATAAGACAAACAATAAAATGTTATCCAATCACTAACAATGAGGCAGAGTATGAAGTTGTGATTGCAGGCATGGAACTGGCACGAGAACTTGGTATCAAATAAATTATGATCAAAAGTGACTCGTAGCTGGTGGTTAATCAAATGCAGGAGACTTACGTGGCAAGAGAGACGCGAATGCAGCAATACCTCGAAAAGGTACAAGAATTTCTTAGACAATTTCAGACATAAAAAGCCGTACAAATACCCATTGGAGAAAAATGTAGAAGCAGACACGTTGGCAAACCTCGCGTCTGTCGCAGATGCAACAAATGCAGAAAATGCCATTGTGATACATTTATTTCATTCAGCACTTGATCAAACCAAGAGTGAGGTAAATTTCAATAATTTAACTTGGGATTGAAGAAACAAATTTGTGAACTTTTTGTTGTATGGTATCTTTCCTGAAGATAAGAAGAAATCACAATTGCTACGGCTGAAAGCTGCCTGGTACTACTTAATTCGTGAAAATTTATATCGTAAAATGTTTGGTAGGCCTTTGGCACGGTGCCTCGGACCATCACAAACAGAGTATGTAATGAGAGAAGTACATGAGGGGCATTGCGGCAATCACGCATGGGGAAGATCGTTGGTGAAAATATTAATAAGTGCAGGATATTATTGGCCAAAAATGGAAGAAGAAGCAGAAAACTTTGCAGCCAGGTGAGATAAATATCGACGGTATGCTAATATCATGCACCGACCGGCGGAGTTGTTGTATTCAGTTATTTCATCATGGCCTTTCATGAAATGGGACATGGACATCGTAGGGTTGTTGTCTCAAGCTAAAGGAAAGGTACAGTTTCTGTTGGTTTTTACAGATTATTTCTCAAAATGGGTAGAAGCATGTGCTTTTAAACGGGTGCGAGAAAAAGAAGTTATGGATTTCATTTGGCAAAATATTATATGCCGATTTGGAGTTCCAAAGGAGATTGTATGTGACAATAGGCTACAATTCATAGGCGTGAAAGTCACAGAATTCTTTCAAAGTTGGCAGATTAAATGAATTACTTCCAAACCTTATCACTATGCAGCCAATGGACAAGCTGAATCGACAAATAAGGTTATCATCAATAACTTAAAGAAGAGATTGGAAGAATCAAAAGGCAAATGGCCAGAGGTATTACCAAGGGTGATATGGGCTTACCGAACAACAGCAAAAACTAGTATGGGTGACACTCCATTTTCACTTGTATACGGAGCAAAAGCTTTGATTTCGGTGGAGATAGGTGAACCAAGTACGAGGTACACGCATGCCACTGAAGCGGCAAATGAGTAAGAGTTGCGGGTGAATTTGGATTTGTTAGAAGAAAGAAGAGAAGCAGCATTAATTCGAATGGCTGCTCAAGAGTAGATGATTGAACGATATTATAATAGAAAAGCCAATTTGAGGTATTTAAATATTGGGGACTTCATCATCAAAAGGTGTTCCGGTCAACAAAAGCAGCAAATGCAAGAAAATTGAGTCCAAATTGGGAAGGCCCATATAGGGTTAGAGGCATCGCTGGAAAAGGAGCATACAAGTTGAAAATCATGGATGGCAAGGTATTACCGTTGAACTGGAATGCAACCCATTTGAAGAAGTACTACTTCTAAATCAGGATAATACTCACGGTCAGGTATCACACAAGTTCGATTTTATTTTGTTCTTTTGAATTTTACTAACTATTTTAGATAATGGGCAAAAAGATGATCCGCACCAAATGATGATATTGGACCCAAAAGACACACGAAATACTGAATTATTCTCGATCTAGGTTACAACTTTTCTGATAGAAAAAGGGTTATGCAGTCATCATCTAAAAAATTATCTCAGAGTCCCGTTTGTATTTTCCTTTTCAGGCAAAGGACCAAAATAAATGAGTTGATTCATTGTTCGAGATTTCATACTTCAATGCTCCAATACTGGGGGACTATGCATATAGAAGGTTACACAAGGAAGAAAAATGTATACCAAGTGCATAATTCAGCCTAAATCAAAACATTGAAGAAACCCTTGAAAAGTTTTCAAAGGAGTTCAAACTCACAAAAAAGATGCAAGATATTCCCAGGATCTTCTAGGTTAAGGCCATAAATTTAGTCGCGAAAAAATAAACCCGAATTTATAAACCCGCTACAATGAAAGCACATATGAAAGTGTTGTATGAACAATTATGAAAATGATGTACATAATTTATTCATTTGAGAGTTCAAAAAATAAAACTTCCTCAAATTATTTCTCTTTTTATATCTACTTCACGTTTCATATATTTGCACCAATATGAAGATGAGACGTCATCTCCATCAGTGTCATTACTATTAAAGGGACCTCTTTTATAAAAACCTGTGTATATCGAAGTCACGGTCTATTAAAGTATTTTAAGTGCAAAAGTAAACTCAAATATTAAAAGGGCAGAAAGAATAATATGCAACACAGGCAATAAAGATATTTATAAACCCAACGAATATGGGTGCTATTTATTTCATAACCCTCCCCCCCTCTCCACACAAAAAAAGGGACAGAAAAACCTTCCAAAAGTTGTCCAAAAAATACAAGGGAGTTCCAAACAAACACTTTCAACAGAAAAAGTTTAGAAATGGAAAAAACTAAGGAGCATCATCAACGGGAGAAGAGGGATCGACTTGGGGAGAAGAGGGTTGAATACCAGCTTCACTAGAAGCAAGCCCATTTTCATCACCCTTAGAACCTTCGTCTTCAGGTGTGGAAAAGCTTTGACGTTGTTGAGTCTGTTCAATTGTTTCTCTGGCCTTAGCAATCTCAGCGTTAAGGTAAAAACCTTCCTGGCTGGCTTCAGTTAAAGTCTCGAGGCATGTGTTCAAAAAATCCCAACTAACATCCAGTGATGACTTATCCATAATCCTTCTCCCACTGCTCAATTTCAGCTTTCAATTCTTCTTTTTCTGCCTCTGAAGCTTCATAAGTTGTCTTCAAAGGAGCAAGAAAAATTTCCAGGAACTAAATTTTACCTGTAGAGGCGCGGAGATCTTTTTAAGCTTGGGTAAGCGTCTGAACCAGTTCACCCCGTAAACCTCTTTTTGATTAAGGAGCTCTTTCAAACTCCTTATCTCTTCAGTAGCCTTAGAAAGTTGTTCAGCAAAAGCGGATTCCAATCTATCCTTATCTTTCTCAACTTTACTAGAAGAAACTTTTAGAACCGCTAACTCAGCGGATACCATTCTCAGTTGTTGTTCCTAAGCTCTTTTTTCCTCTACAAGAACGTCCTTCTCCAACTGAAGACCTTCAAATTGTTCTCTCTAGTTATCAGCCTCGGTGCGCAACTCAATTAGTTGCTGGTCAGTCCAAGAGATCCTTTTCATAAGCTCAGTGCCTATTAAATTAATCTACGAAGTAAGGCAACAAAAAAAGAGTTACAAATGAGGAAAAAGAAGGAAGGAGATATAAGTAAAGTTATACCTTAAGAGAAGAATGAACAATGTCATTCATTAAAGTCAAGGACCTCTGACCCGAACAATGTCATTCATTAAAGTCAAGGACCTCTGACCCTCCAACTTCTTCTTTTCCACGGGTCCTAACAGCGGTTTCAATCATACTTCAACTTATCTAGATTTTCTCAATAAATTACCACCCTCTGGGACTTCAATAATAACTTTTTTATCTCGCATGCTGCTAGAAGGCTCAGCTTCTACATGAGGAGCAGTAGCGGGAGCAACCATTGGGGTAACACCAGGTAAAGACACGGAGGGGGGATGGGGAGGGTTTAACAGTAGGTAAAACTAAAAGGGAAGCGAGAGGTAGTTCTTCATAAATAGGCTTGAGGCCTTCCTCACTCTCAAAACCATAAGCGAATAACCTTTCAATAGGACTTGGGAGGGGGGGGGGAGGGATTGGCTGAGTTACCAGCACCTTTATCAAAAATTTCTAAAGGAGCATTTTCTGGCTCATCAATGAATCTGAAGGGAATCGAACTTGATGGGGGATCAAGAGAGACATGGGTTTCATTATCTGAAACCACGCATCTTTTGATACGCAGTTTCTCACCAAGGAACTTTCTTCGGCATCCACTTCATCATCAGACCCACGGGCTTCAACAATTTTTCTCTTGGAGGAAGAAGCACTCAAAATCTGTTCTTGAGCAAGACTTACAGAAAGCCTAGTTAAAGTAACAGACACAGGACTGATGCCACGAATAGCAAGCCCTAATAAAAAAAAAAGGGTGATGAAAAAGTGATATATGAACGAGTAAAGAGGGAAAGAAACTGCGAGAATAAAGAGTACCGTGAGTTTTCACTTTCCAACCAAATTTATGTAAAAGAAATTTCCAAGATCTTTTATCCATGGGAGCAGCAGTCAATATTTTTTCTACCCAAGCACGAAAGTTAGGAATTTCTTCGAAGACTTCCATGGTTGCTGAAAAATGAATATGTGATCATATAAAGGAGCTCAAGGCATCAAATAAAGAATGAAGAGAAAACTTACGTTCAAACTTCTATTATGGAAAAGGCATGTTTTCTTCACCCACTAATCCACTAGTGGGGGCAGCAACAAAACGGGCGTACCAGCCATGGTAGCGGTCATCCTCCGGGCTAACTAAAACCCTTTTACTTCTAGCCACGAAAGAAAAGACACCTTCACGAAATAGCTTAGGAGAGTAAAGATGAAGTAAGCGATGGAAAGTAAAAGGAGCTGAGACTAAATCCGACAAATAGCGAAGGTATGTTACTTCCCTTCACACAATCAAACCAATTTGGCCAAGGCAAATATTAAAATAACAACAGAACTTGATGATCACTGAGTCAATAGAAGGTTTAAACCCTAACGTAAAAGGGTAGGTATAAATGAAAGAGAAGCCAGCATGGTAAGAAGTGATTCTCTAGTTGGCACCAGGAATTAAAACTGGGAAATATGGTTTCCAATGACCTTCTCATCGAACTAAAGAAAGAAGACCAGGAGTTATCAAACTTGGGTAGTGTTCAGCAGGGTTAAGGGAATCTATAGAAGAAGCTTGATTTTTCATGGCTTCACGATCTGATACGAAAGAAAACTCTTGAGGAACAATCTCAGAAATCGTAGGATCACACACATGTTCATTCTGATCCCTATTTTTAGAAGAAAATCGAGGGGTTAAAGAAGTTCTAGGTCTAGCAGAAGATGGTTTGGCGGAACTACTTTTAGAAATAGAACTGTGAGTAGATAATGAACCAAGACTGCATAGTCTACCGCCTCTCCTACTCCTAGTAGGGACAGTAGAAGGAGCAAGCTCATCGACGATCACAACTTTGCGAGGGTCTCGTGTTAAAAAAGTCATGTTTAACGAAGAAAATATAGAGGAAAGGTATAGGGTTGTGAAAGAAGGTTAATAAATAGAGAAAAAGGAAGAAGGTTTCAGGAAATCAAAGGGGATGGAGTATTTATAAGGAGATGTGACCATCATCAAAGTTGGTCATTATGAAGTGTCATAATAGAACCGTCACTTTATGACTGATGCAGCCGCAGAAAAACCCTAAAAGTGCTGAGAAACTACAGAACCAATCAAGTGAAGCCAAGTGGTATGGGCATTAAATGAATGTGATATACGTCGCATCGATTATGAAGAAGGCATAATGATACTCGAAAAATGGCACCAAAGAATTGCCGCCATAAATACTTACTATTTCCCGAATATTCAGTTGAGAATATTCAGAAAGTTGGGGGACTATTTGTATTAATGAAAAAAAGGCATGACATGTGGACTATCAACGACATGACAGGGCATGATACATGGACTATCGATATAGTGACAAACGGCGTTCTTAATTATTTGAGTTAAAGAATGCGGAAAAGGCACGGGAGAAACACCCACGGGGTTACACTGAGAAAAAAGCCGAACCTGACAGCTGTAAAAGGGGAAACATGAACGAAATAAATAAAGGCTATAAAGATGGGAAGATACACGAACCTGTCATAAATAAGAAAGGGAAATCAGTACGGTTACAAAAAATCTTTAGCCGTAAATATTTTCGTTACAGTTGTATATCGTAACGGGTAATCAAGGCAACTAATACCATTAGTGAGCCCAAATTAAGTAAGGGAACCGTTATAATTGTATGCTCTTATATAAGAACTAAAATCTCATTTGTAATGGCATCAAATAATTATTGAAATTTATGCAATCATTCTTTACTTTATTCTCAAAGTTCTAAACATTAATTTTAGGAGTGACTACCAATCCATTTCATATTTTCTTTGTCAATTATTTCCATTACGTGATTTATTCTTCAAGTTATTGGGAAAGTAAAGTAAATCTTGATTATCAATAATCCAATTTCTTCTAGATATTGACTTTGATAGAGAAATCTATTTTTGAGTTAAACAAGTGAGAACGATCAAGCGGAATCGACGAACAAAACTATACTCCAAAATCTGAAAAAGAGATTGACCGGTTCGAAGGGAAAGTAGAGGGAAATTTTGCCCGAAGTCCTATGGGCATACCGTACAACTTCGAAGTTGAGTACCGGGGCGACCCTGTTCTCTCTAGTCTACATAGCGAAAGCCTTAATACTAGTCGAGGTAGGGGAACCGAGCCTTAGGTTCTAGTATGCTATCAAAGAGTCAAACGACGAGGCCATGACTATGAGCCTAGAATTATTGGACGAAAGGCGAAAAGCCGCCCTGGTCCGGTTGGCCACCAGAAGCAACGAGTAGGGAGGTACTACAACTGAAGAGCCAACCTCCGACATTTTCAAGTCGGGGACTTGGTATTGAGAAAGGTAACACTACATACCAGGAACCCAAACAAAGGAAAACTGGGCTCGAATCGGGACCATATAGAGTCACCGTAATAACCGGCAAAGGCTCGTATAACCTCGAATCGGGAAGCAGTGTACATCTACTAAATAACTGGAACGTGGCACACTTAAATTGGTATTATTGCTAAGGTACGAACTTAATTCCTTTTTTAATTTTGTTACATTACGGACTAACGTTTGCAGGTACTCGACCAAGGGTGAATGTGACTATTAGGTCTGATTTTATACTTTTTTTTCTGGAACTGATTTTGTCCAGGAGTGGGTTTTTCGGTAAGGTTTTTAACGAGGCAACTGAAAACGTGCTACCTTAGTTTTGAAGAACGGCCTTGAACCGGAATCGTTGATCACTTGCACCGAGCCAACAGTATCGGAGCCCTCACAAGTTCGGCCCCAAATACCGGGGGCCATTATCCCTAGGTTAAGATACTTAGAAAGGAAAATATTTATATGTCAAAAGCCAAGGCTTGGTGATTAGGATTCATTGTAAGGGTCAAACGGTCATACGAACCGTGCCCATGTAACCCACTCTAGCCACTGTACAAGGCTTATGCGCCTCCGATTATGTACCCTACATATAAAACAATGAAAGAAATCTTTGCTTCCCTCATACTTTATTACTACGCATTTTGATTCTTCGATGTTTCACAACGGATCCTAGATCCTAAAGCCCACGGGCTACCCCAACTCGAGGACTAGCGTCCGATAAAAAATAAATCATATGGCCCGACCTACCTAATCTCGAAGGCACCGAGCCTAATAGGCAGTGCTCGAATATGAAAGGCTACGTCCACCCTAAAATGGCCCGAAGACGTCCAAAGTCTGTACTCAGAAAGTAAGGCCCTAACAATCAAAACCTATTAAAAGGTTACCCCGGCAAAACATCGTTGTGAATGACTTAAACACTTAAGCATCTTAAAGGCTTTCGATTTTATCGAAATCTCGAAGCCACGAGTAATCTGGAATTACTATCGAAATTAGGCCTCATTCAGGATGCCGGAGAATGGATGCTCTAAATTACGTTTGATTCTATGCTAAGGCATTAAGAACGATACACAAATAAAAAATTACAAATATATGATGAAAAGTAAAGGCATAGTATTGCCAATGGGAAAATTTTATATATTTCAAAAAATATTTACAAAGGCATGATAAAACGACCTTAAAATAAATATAAAAGAAAATATACAGGGAAAACCAAAAAAGAACTAAGGCATCTATGCCTGGTCTTCACCAGGACTCGACTCAGCACCGGAATCGTCGGAATCTTTGGAGCCTTCGAGACCTTCGGGCTCATAAAGTTCTTTTGCCTCGGCCTCGAGCCTCTTGGCTTCTTCGATCTCGACCGACATGTCAAATTGTCGGGCGTGAATCTCTTCGAGGGTCTCCCTCCGGGATAGTCGCTTTACATATTCAGTCTTTGTCTTTAAGCGGACCTCGGCTATCTCCACATCAGCCTTATACTAGGCCAGCATTTCCTCGATGTCATAGGAATCAATCGAAGTTGCCTCCAATTTGGACTTCAGCGCAGTGTATTCCTGGCCGAGGGCATCCCGTTCCGTGATGGTTGAGTTCAGTTGTGCCCAACATCCATCATTTAGCCGTGACCACTTACTGGCCTTGTCTTTTGCCACCCAAAGCTAGTCTTTGACCGATGTCAGCTCCTCTTTTGTTGCCTCTTTTTTCGAAGCCAACAGGTCTATCCTTCCCCTCAATGCCTCGGCCATGGACTTGACCTCATCCATCTCGGCCCGATGCTGGCCAATCAAATCTACCTTCTCTTGGACCTGTGAAGTTACGTCATTAGTCATCACAAGTAGCTTCTCATTTTTAGCCTCAAAGAACCTTACCTTCTCGACCAGATCGGCATGCTCTCGTTTCACGTACGAGGCCTCCTTCTGCGCCTTTTCTAGCATTTCGGAGAGTTGGGAGATCCTTAAGAGCCTCATCTTATTGTTCACTGAGATCCATGTACATGTCCTTCTTCCGGACATGCTCTTTGAGCTCGAACTCGAGCTGGTTGATTTCCAAACGGGACCTAAGGAAGTTTTCATGATGGAGCATTGAAGCTTGAAAAACAATGAGGTCATTAGAACATGCTAAATCTAAGCAAAATTCAAAAAGAATACAAAGAGTAGACGTCTTACCCGGTTCAGTGCATGTTGAGCCTCATTGAAGAAACTCGATGTGCCGACTTCATTCATCTTCGCATGGTCCTCCTCGGTCACCAGGCAACGAAGGTAGCTGGACACACCCACCAGAGCGAACAGCGCTCGGGCATCCGCTGGGATAGTAAGAACGACCATTCTCTTACGGTCGGGATCCACACTCGGGGGAGGGAACTGCCTCACTAGCTTCGGGCTCGAGCTCAGCTCGCCCGCTACCAATGGCACGTTCTTTTTAGGGACCTCCATATGACCAAGCCCGGAGTAGTCCTCCAACGCGCTCATGTCCATGCCATTGAAGATTATGTTGAGGGCATCATCTGGGTCCGGTGCCGTCTCGTTTGATTTCTCTTTATCGGCTTGAGCCTCTTCGAACATGGACTCTATGTGGGATGACGTTTTCGCGATGTCGATGACACCGGTTACCTCCTTCCGTGCAGGAGCGGCTTCTCGGGAGGTCGTGGCCTCTGACTCCTCTTCTGGTTCCCGAGATAGTGAGGATTGACCTCTTGGCCACCTTTGCTTATTGCCAGCTGCTCCCCCTCGTCGATGGTCGACCCGTGGGCAATGAACTCAAGGTCGTCATTCTCAGGGCAAATCCTGAGCCGGAAGAGGGAATCAGGGTCCGGTACCCTGGCTTTGGTGTTCTTATTACTGTTTTTCCGACCCGGACAACTACCCTCTTATTCTTCTTCACCTAGGCATCCGAGGAGCCATAGGATTTCCTCTTTTTCTTCCTTTTCTCCTCCTTTGTGGCAGCTTCGGGTTGTCCCAAAGCGGAGGGTTCAACGAGCGAGGACGTGACCTCGTCCTCATCCAACGACCTAAGCTCGGTGGTATTGGGCAAACATGTGAGAAGGGAATAGACTTAGAAAAATACAAGTCAAGTATGTGAGTATAATTATTTGGGAGGAAGTCTCACCATGGGAACGGGCCTCTCACTTGCCCTTCGAGAGCTTGCGCCATTCGCGCTTGAAGTAAGATATTTGTTTGCAGATCTTCTCGATCCACTCCTTGAAGTAGGGGATTGCATTAGGAACTTGGGCGACCTCTGCACAACAGTAAACACGAACAATTAGAGAAAGAACAAAAGAAAGTGCCAAGTACTCAAGAAGGAAAAGACTTACGGGATGAGTTCCACTTTTCAGGGAACGATAGAAATTCGGGGGGAATGAGGTCTTCGGTTTTCACTCGAACATACCTTTCCTGCCAACCTCGAGCTCAATCTTTATCGATGATCGAGAATGGATCTTTACTTGCTCGGCGAACGAGCTTAATCAACCCCCCTCGGAAGATTCGGGGACTGTAGAGACAAAGTAGATGGTCGAGGGCGAACCGAGGTGCTTCAGTGTTGTTTACGAAGTGGCGGAGGAGGATTACGATCCTCTAAAAGGACGGGTGTATCTGTCCAAGGCAGACCTCGTACCTTTTGCAGAAGCCGAGGATTATAGGGTCCATCGTGGCGAGTAAACAGTTAGGTACCCCTCCACGTAAGTGGTGATGTCTTTGTTGGGCTCGAGAACGACCACATCCTTGCCCTCTCAGTTGTAGTCCACCCGAACTGTGGAAAGTGTATCCTCGGTAACGGAGCATATGTACCTCCATACTCCCTCGCCTCGGTCCTACTGACTGGAGGCCATCTCGACTCTGAAGTCGTTTTTGATAAAGCAACCCCCGGGAATGAAACTCTTCAAGGGAAACTCTTGGATTACCTCGGGAATGGCCACCTCGGCATCCGTGGTCGGGTTGGAAGTTGAAGGGGCGGTTTTCTGAGGCACGGATTTGGAAGTTTTTGCCATCGGAATATGGAAATAATGAAGGTTTGGAGAAAAATATGAAGGTTTGAAGACGAGAATGAAGACTTGAAGATGGGGATGAAGGCATAAAGGTTAGGGTTGAAGATTCAAAAAAGATTTGAAGATGAAGATATGAAGATCTAAGAAGCAATATATGAAGATTTGAAGAGGATATAGTTAAGTGGAGAATTCGAGGGTAAATCAAAGAACTCTGGAATCAGAAAGTGAAAAAATGAAAAAGGGATCGGAGTTTTTATAGAGGAAAGTTAATCAATGTGTGACCTTTCGTATTCGAGGACAGTCAACTAGCGACTGACACGTGTCCGAAGTTAGAACAACGCTACTGATGGGACGTTTCGCTGACTCATCAACTCGGTTGTAACTTACGAAGGAAGGAACCAGGGTTAATTTATCGCTTCCCGTCGCTTCGATAAATCTACTCTACGGAAAATGAGTGGACTGCGTACGAGTAAAATCTGGGGCAAAGTTTTCCCCGGTTCCCGAATAAAAGAACGAAGGAGAAGCACAGATCGACGTGATTATAATCGAGGCTAGAAACCCCCATATCGAGACCCAAGAGGAATGAACGGTGTATCTAAGACTGGACACGGTGCACCCCAGGCCGAGTATAACTTCTTGATCTCGGGAGACGTGGTGAACGGTTATGCATGATGGATAGAGGGCCGTAATATTCGTCCTCAACCGGATATTACACCGCGAATCCCGTTTAGTATCAATTATGGATCAACAATTACCGAAAAACGAAGATTTTTTACCCTTTTTGACTTGTACTAGGACCGAAATTCTCCTACTATATAAAGGGGAAGCCTTTCTTTAACTTGACACATTGTAACACGTAATTCAAAGCAATTGACTCCTAGCTATTGTTACTTGTTTGTTCTTTTCTTCACTCACGACCGAGCTCGTACCGAGAGTCCAATCGAGGACGAGTTCCACTGTTCAATCTAAGATCAGGCTTGGTCATCACATTGCAATTGGTTTGATTGTTTATTTTATCTTTAATTCATCTATATGTTATTCTTAATTATTCGTATTTAATTAAACCGTGTATTCTTTGACCGCATAAAAATTTAATTGTTACTCATTTTTGGGTAAACAAATACAAAGTTAAATATCAATTTACATGAAGAATTAAAGCCTTAAAATCCCATAGCTGCAAACTAAAATTAAGACGTAGGAGTATATGTAAGCTGAATTATATATAGCAGTAACAAGTTGACAGTACTTGAGCAAAATTCAGGTACGTCCATAGCATAGAAGAATCTTCTCAGCATAATTTTGAGTAAGACTTTATTAGGACTGCTTTAAATATAGACAAACATGTTGTGGTCAAAGGCGGAGCTTGAGAGGAAGCTAGATGAGATGCATCATCCTTAAATTTATATTCCCATATCAGCATCCACCCATTCACTATGTTAGATTATGCTAAAATATTATCTATTCGAGGTATAAAAAAAATTAGCATATATTAAAAGAATCATATACCCCAACCAAAACTTTTCCGTTCATTTCTTGTTTTAATATCCACTTCATGGGTTGAAGATATCTGATAGGCTAGTTATATATGACAAAATTAAGCACTAAGCAAGATTAATATAATTTATAATATAAGAGTGGATGTGTTTGTAAAAGTAATTTCCAATAGTGGGCTGGTGGCTAATTAAGATGTCTTTTGTTAAAAGTAATGGTCTTTTTCTCTTTGTCATCTTTCGTTATGTCTATTCCCTATTGTGGTGTAAATTCAATAATTTCATGTGGTTTGGTTTCCCTCAGGGGAAAAGATAAAAGATACGTAAATCAAGAAAATGTTCCACGTACCTTCCCTACACTTCATTTTTTGTTATCCATATGTTAAAACATTAAGATTTAGTCCAATAAATTTCTTTGTGAATGATGATGGAGTGCATAATTATCTCATTTTCTAATAACTAGTATTGTCAATTTTGTAAATATCATTAAAATTTACAAGGATAATTTAGACCTAAAGCAAGCATCAACATCCATCAAACGTGAATTCAACATAAACGATAAATTATTTACTCATCCAAAACCCTCTTTTTAAGAGTTATGTTCAGGGCAAATCCAGTGAGTAAACTATGTGTTATTAAGTACTTTGGCTTAAATTTTATATATATATATATATATATATATATATTAAAAATTCACTGAAAAATATTAACAATAAATTTAAAACACAACAAATTCCAATGGAATGTGACAAAATTCTGAATACGAACTCATAAAGCTCAAATTTCGGCCGGCCAAAGAGAACTAGGGGTTTTAGACTTTTAAAGGAAAAAGAAGATCGCGTGAAATTTTTAACTAACTTATAATATTGTCAATTGGTATTCTAATTCTCACAAAGCTCAAAATTGGTTCCAAAATTAAGTTTTAGCAGGTTTCCCCCCTTAGAAGGTGAATACAACAGGTGAAAATTAAATATTAAATAACGTCTTTTTTTTTAGAACAAAGATCATTAAATGTCCAAACTAAGAACAAACGAGTTATAATACAAAGAACCCAAAGAGCAGCCTTTGCCAAAGCAAAAGTTCGAGACATCTACAGCCAAAAGGATCTTAGTCATAGAAGTACTTAAAAACAGACACAACATAAAGTCGCACAAATTCAAAGTTGGTCACCTCCTTTATTTCGAGGGCCTTTCGTCGTACATGCATTAGCACAAAGAATTTTTTGGTTTCTCATTTTGTATTCGATATATTGAATCTGAATTTACATATGAGGAGTAAAGTGTTTTCTAATAAAAATAATTTTACATCGAAACTTGAACTCGAAACATCTGATTAAAAATAAAGTACAACTGGTATGCATATACTCCATATATTTCAATTTAGATGACACATTTTTTTATTAGTCTGTTCTAAAAAAATAATACATTTTTACAATTGAAAATAATTCAACTTTAAACTCTTTATTTTATCTATTTTACCCTTAAGGAGAAGCTTTTATAACCATACAAATGTCATGACCTCACAAAGCTTTACCCCTTAAGCTTTTAAGACCATAAATTTTTTTTAAAAAATTTCTTTTTAAACTCTGTATCGAGTCAAACTTCGTCATCTAAATTGTAACGAAAACTTTTTCAACGTAGAAAGATTGATAAAAACAAATATCATTGGCATGCAGAAAAGTACATTTCAAATTATCAGATGGTTATTAGAGCATGTGATAGAAAATTGATATGTAAACAAATTAGGCGTATATAGAAAGATGTCGGTTCTCTTGCGTCAGCCTAATCACATCATGGTATCGTCGTCAAGTAGCTTATAGTCAAATACTTTTTCCTTTGTTTTTTTCAAGTGAAAGCAGACAGCAAAAGTACTCTACGTACGAAATACAGGTATATACACTTTAGTGGCTGGGGAAAGATGACAAGAAAAGTTATTATCATAGTCAAAGTTGTAATGACTAAACTCTTTACTTTTGATTTTAGTACTTCTTTCAGCAGCGAAAAAAAAAGTTGAAACTCTCATCTTTCAACAACCTTAGAACATAAATTAAGGTTGTTGAAAGATGATTTGAGCCACATCCTAATAGGGCACTATACTTTAAAGATTAGTATTATTTTGGCTAAAAATATTTTTGCCTAACTTTGAGTATTCTATGACTTGTCAATTCACTAAATAATCAAAGGTACAAGTATATTGCTACTTACGCTTAGAGTTTGGTGGTAGCTAGCATTGAGAGTCTTTCGCACAATAAGGGTGATTCGATTCTTTATTGTTCCATTACCCCTCTCCTTTTCCTCCCTCTACGAAATATATAGAAAAAATTTGCACTGAAAATTATCCAAAAAAACCGACCAAAGTTGGTCGGTAATGGCCAATAACTATCCAAAACGCGACCATTAACGTGTGGTCGATATTTTGAAGGTCAGAAGGGCATACCGATCAAAGTTGGTCGGAAATTACCGATCAAAGTTGGTCGAAAATTACCGACCAACTTTGGTCGGTCAATTAAATTCAAAAATAAAATTGCCAAAAAAATCAACCAAAGTTGATCGGTATTTTAATTATGCAATTAAAAAATGCACCATCTGGGAATCGAATCGGGGTATGTACTGTGACAGGATACTATTCTACCACTAGACCATTGGTGTATTTTGTTTTAAGACTGTCTTTTATTTCATTTATACTCTTTAATTGTATTTTCGCACGAAAATAACCGACCAAAGTTGGTCGGTTTTATTAAAAAATAAAATTACCGACCGAATTCGGTCGGTTTTTAAAAATGACTGGCCGAATTAACCAATCGATTTCGGTCTTTTTTTTTAATATTAATTTTAATTTATTTTAAATAAAAAACCAACCAAAGTTGGTCGGTTTCTTGAAATATAAATTTCACTGTACTCAAAAATAGTTTTCCGTATTTTTGCGCCAAAGAAAACCGACTAAAGTTGGTCAGTTTCGTAAAAAAAAATTAAAAAATAAAATATTTTGAAAAATCGACCAACTTTGGTCGGTTTTTTGGCCGGTTTTTTGACCGATCAAAATTGATCGATCGATCGTGGTCGGTTTTTACCGAATTTCTAGTAGTGTTAGGGAAAATAAGAAAAAAGAAGGTGAAGGTATTAACATGCAGAATTTTACAATCAGTAGAATTCAATTGAATTTGATATTATTTTTAACACAGAATCTAAATATATATTTAGAACTAAACAACAACAACAACAATAACCTAGTATAATCCCACTAGTGGGGTCTGGGGAGGGTAGTATGTACGCAGACCTTACCCCTACCCTGGGGTATAGAGGCCGTTTCCAATAGACCCTCGGCATTCTTCCCTTCAAGAACTCCCCACCTTGCTCTTGGGATGACTCGAATTCACAACCTCTTAGTTGGAAGTGGAGAGTGTTTACCATTAGAACAATCCACCTTGTCATATTTAGAACTAAACATTACTAAAATTTTAAGAAATAATTTTAAAATTATAATTTCAGAAGTACAATATTGTGCTCCGTGTTAAGTTGAATTGATTAAGTTTAAATCCTTAGGATAGGGTTCTATGAACCTGAAATTGACTCAAGATTGCATGCAGTTGCTAGAGGAGAAAGGCACCTTTTATTTTGAGTTTATTTTCCATCATTAAGTGCTTAAAATTAAAAATCGTTTAGCTTTGTTAACTTTTAAGAACTTTCCTCGAAAGAGAAAATTTTGGCATCACACTCACTTTTGGTGCTTCTCAAGTCCAACTCATACATGAATTTAAAATATACACTCAACTTATTTTCCAGGAGTCAAAAGCTTTC
Source organism: Nicotiana tomentosiformis (assembly GCF_000390325.3). Lineage (NCBI taxonomy): Eukaryota > Viridiplantae > Streptophyta > Magnoliopsida > Solanales > Solanaceae > Nicotiana > Nicotiana tomentosiformis. Next base: position 135,450,104 of record NC_090815.1, on the reverse strand, counting down.
TAAATCGTGAAATTTCCCTGTACTTCAACAGGTGGAAAAAGAAGGAACATGAAAATGAAATCACTTCCTCTTAAAGTAAAACTGAGGTTTCATTGAATCTTCAATTCTACTTTTGAAATATTCCTAAGAAAGGCTGCTCTAATTTCGATCTTGTTGCCAGTGCGTACTGCGTAGGGTATATTTCAATGATTCTCCAATTAAATTTAATTAGAGTATGTAGTTTCCAACAAAAGAAGATTATATTTTAAAGGAGGCGGCTCTAAATCAGCATGCATGGAGTGATTATACATACTTTTGATTTGAATAACTATGAAAAATATGAGAATTTAATATTAAACAAAGGACCAATGGAGTAATTCAAAAAATTTATAAAAATTTAAACTCTATGTATTAACATTGTGAAAAAAAATATTTAGATAGTCATATCATTTATAAGGTCCAGAAAATAAATCTATATAATAAACAATAATGACTCGACAAAAATTCTTATAGGAAATGTACATACTAGTTTGGCCTATAGCCCTGTTTACTTTAATGCTTATCCGAATTTACAAATCTCTTTAAATGATGAAAAATCGTTAGATGCTTTAATTTTAAGTATCAAATTGCATGATTATGATTATTTACCTTGTACAGAAGTTATATGTATCTGTTATAGGATTTATTATAAGCCTTTATATACTTTAAATCCTATGTGTAAAATAATGGATTTCAAAAATGAAACTATTTTAATAGAAACTAATTTTGGTAGATCTAAAGTTACTACCAGAAGGCCTATTAAATTGGACGAAACTAACTTTCCCAAAGAATGGGTCATAGAGGAAGCAATAGCTCCTCAAAACACCGGTAACACTGAGGTTACAAAAATTGAGCAAACCTCAGATGGAACTATTAAGATCAGGTTCAATGAACCCGTTCAAACTGATAATATGAGTTTATGATCTAGACTAACTAGATCCAACTCAGTCATATATTTCTCCAATTGATTACGTGGTAAATTTTTCATCTAGAGCACCTACATCACAAATTAGAGAAAATAATAGAATTGATCATATTAAAATTAGTTAGAATAATATTGTTAAGGTTAACTCAGACCCTGACCCAACCCCATCCGAAATAGATTTTTTAAATGGTTTTAATGGATAAAAATCAAATAGACTTTAGTCCGGGTTCACCGACAAGAAAAATGATTTGTGAAGAATTTTAAAAACCCAAATGGAAACTTTTTAGAAATTGATTTTTTGATAACTTCGATGAAATACTAAGAACTTTCTTTCAAAATAATTTTTATAATGACATCAGCAGTCATAACAAAATAATAGCTTTTGTTCCTTGGTTAATATCCAAATATGTTCATAATTATTAGAAAGAGATTATAAGCTCAGTAGTGGAGAAGTTAGTAAATCAGTTTTTCCACGACAACAATCTTTTCAAATAGGAAAAAAAGATAAAGTAGTATATTTCACAGCTTTTTCAAAATTATTTGAAAATGATACTGCTGTTATAACTGCTAAGAATTTGAATATTATGCTCACACAGAATAATGATACTAATATTTATATTAGTATTCTGGGTGAACAGATTGCTTTTATACATGAAAGATTGGACAAGTTGATAACTGAAGTCCACAAATTGATTGAAAAAGATACTAAAGGTAAAGATCAAATCGCTACAGCTAGTATCCAACCCCCTCCTGAGATCAAAGATTTCAAGATTAATTATCTTGAAGACCTTGAACAATTATTAGAAAAGAAATTTGGAGAATTTAGAGTTAACCCTCTAAATTTAGAGCATTTATCTGATAAAGATAAGAGACTAAAAGTTTTAGAGGAGATTAATAAAATCTCTAAAAAGTATGATCGAAATTTAAACTCTATATATTAACATTGTGAAAAAAATATTTAGATAGTCAGATCATTTATAAGGTCCAGAAAATAAATCTATATGATAAACAATAATGACTCGACAAAAATAGTAATAGATTAAACAAAAACTAACTATATTGATATAGTAATATCTCTACCCTATCAGTATATATTAATTACTTAAATCCTATTATATCAACAATAAGTATGAAGCAAACAATCTGTGAACAGAGGCGGAGCCAGAACTTAGAGTTACTGGTTCGAAATTCTAATTTGTTTAAGGTACTGGATTCTAAATTAAGAATTTGTGCATATTCAATGATTTTTTAAAGACAAATATAAGGTTTGGACCAAAGTTACTGGGTTTGGCCGAACCCGTAACGCGTACTGTGGCTCCGCCCCTGTCCGTGAACATACATAACACTATCACTTAATAGTGTACGTGATTGAATGGTAAATGTTCCTTCTCCCTTAACTAGAAGTTTCGGTGATGTTCAAGTCTAGGTAACAGAATCCTCTTTGATAGAAGTGTTAAAACCCCTTATAATTGACTTTTTATGATACCAATTCAGATCAGTCAGTCTGGTAGGTTCCAGATAGGGCTGTTTATCGGGCGGATCGGGTGATTATTTACCCTTAATGGTTCAGTTTATCGGTTATCGACTTTTAAATGTATTAATCCGCTTGACACCTGATAAGATATCAGACGAATTGATATCAGTTTAGCTATTATCGGGCGGTTATCGGGCGATTTATCGATCTATTTGAATCAATATTACAGAGGCCTACTTTGGTCTTTCGTGTTACTAGTAAATAATAGCAAAAAGTCAATTTACTTGCGCATTTCGTTATTCTTTAGTTGTCTCAAGACACCTGGTTCTAGTGATTGGATTTTCTACGTTACTTTATTTTGGCTTGTGCATTTTATAGGCTACCTTCAAAACCAAAGTATTCCCCCCAAACATCAATAGTAATGGTAGTATTTGTCTCGACGTCCTAAAAGAACAATGGAGCCCGCCCTTACTTTATCCAAGATAAAGTATTGCACACTTCTCGGCTTTCTAAAGCTTCCTCTTTATGCATACATTTTGGTGATGATTATTCTGGGAATTAATATACATATGGATAAAAATATATAAATATAAAAGTTTTTAACGGGTTAACAATTTATCCGATAAGAAAATTGAATAATCCGCCCTTAAATCGATAAGTCATTAATAATAAAATTTTAATATGTTCACCACCCGTTAATCTGATAACACTATACCAATAAGGCATTAAATCACTTTTGCGGTTCGGTTTTCGGTTCGGTATTGAACATCTCTAGTTCCGAATATTGTAAATAAATATAAAATAATTAAAAAAAAAGTATTCTCCAAGATTGTTTAGGCATAGAAATTAGTAGGTAACAACAGCCAAAATGCGAGGTCTGGTCAAACTTAAAAGTATGCAACTTTATTAATTCTCTTTTCATTTATGTTTGGGAATGAGAAGTTAGTAGGTAATTTCTATATAATAGGTATCATCACACTGCAGAAGAAAATCGTCCAACTACAACAAGAATAGAAGATTATGGGAACTGAATTGGTGGAAATAAAGATGAGCCAATCAACACTAAAAATTGGTAGTGAAGAAGTGCAAAATACAGTTTCTTTGACACCATCTCCAAATCTTGATTCTATACCAAAAACACCCAAAAGTCCATTTGGTACAAGAATAATGACACCATTAGCTAGCCCCATGAAAAAAACCTTAACATATATGGAAGAAATTGGTCATTTCACTAAGCTTGATCCTCAAGATGCTTGGCTTCCTATTACTGAGTCAAGAAATGGGAATGCATATTATGCTGCATTTCATACACTTAGTTCTGGAATTGGAGTCCAAGCTCTTGTCCTTCCTCTTGCTTTTATTACACTTGGATGGTATGTGTAGCAATCATCAATACTTCTTTTCTTTTCCCGTTAATTAATTAGCTCGTATGCTTCTTTTTGCAAAAGAGAAAAGAAATAACGGGTGGTACTACAGAAGTCATTCTTCGATAAATATTTTTTTTCAAAAGAAATAATAATGCTTATTTGGAGAGTGCATGCTGAGTATTTTTTTTTTTTATAGAAAAATATTTGTTAAAATTTGAAAATATTAGTAAATTGGATAGTGTTTTTGATGAAATTGTTTAATATTAGAGTATTGGTTAAATTACTAAATGAAGTTAAGAATTGTATATATAATTGTGAAGAAAAATTCTACCCCAAAGCAAGGAAAGTCGTTTTTTCCCTTTTGATGAAAAATATTTTTCCGAAAAATTCTTTGACAACGAAACATCATATAATTAAGTCTTTTAGAAGCATTTTTTGAAAAAAAAAAAAAAACATTTTCCATCAAACCAAACGCACTCAAAAGGAATGTTGGATTTCTATGCTATAAACTGATCAGCTTGCGCTTTGATAAAAATGTAGGATATGGGGAATAATAAGCCTCTCAATAATATTTATGTGGCAATTATACACACTCTGGTTACTCATCCAACTTCATGAATCTGTCCCTGGCATGCGTTATAGTCGATATCTTCGCCTCTCAATGGCTGTCTTCGGTAAGTATCAATCGTAACCTTTTATCACGTCTATAATTAATTAATCTCTATGTGTTTACTATACTATATATTAATAATATCTCAATCTTTGCATCTACTTCGATTATTAAGGGGTAACTTCTAAACTAACAGTGTAAATTTTTTTACAATATTAGAGCACTTAAATGTCATTAAAGATAATTATCTATATCAGTGAAAATAATAACCTAAAAAATAAGGCCAAAAACTTGGTACAACATGTTAATTGCACAAATAGTGTAAAAAAATTAGCGTAAATCGGTCCGCGTATAAAAGTTAAACTCTAAGATAAATCCTTTCATATATATATATAAATGGCTTAAGATATCTATAGTTGTCCAAAATTCACCTTAGATATTCATATCCATTACAAATGCAGAATATTTTAGTTGGCCGATCTAGGCTCACACGTTCTAAAAAAATTTCAAAAATGCGTTTGTCCATAAAATTTTACAATTTTTTTGAAAATTTTCAAAAATAAGTTTTTCAAAGACAACTTTTTTTTTTTCCACTCACAAAACTGCAACATATTTTCAAGTAAAATGCATGTCCAAATATAATTTTAAATTTCAAATACAATTTTTCAACTTCACTCCAAATATTACTTTTTTAAAAAAAAAATTATAATTTTTATCTTCAGACGCCTTCTAATAGTGATCTGCTTTTTCCTTTTTCCTTTTTCCTTTTCTCTTTTTTCTTTATCCTCCTTTTCTCATCTCTGAAAAATTGTAGGTGAAAAGCTGGGGAAAATTTTAGCACTATTTCCAACCATGTACCTATCAGGTGGTACTTGCGTTACACTTATTATGATCGGAGGTGGAACTATGAAGATTTTCTTCCAAACTATTTGTGGTTCTAATCATTGCCATTTAATCTCTCTAAGTACAATAGAGTGGTACATTGTATTCACTGTTTCAGCCATAGTTCTTGCTCAGCTTCCTAATTTAAATTCCATTGCTGGAATTTCTCTAATCGGTTCAATCTCAGCAGTGACTTATTGTACCTTGACATGGGTAGTTTCTGTTGTCAAAGAAAAGCCAGAAGGGGTTTCTTTTGAACCTGTTGAAAATATATCTGATTTGGGAAGAGTTTGTAGCATTTTGAATGCTATTGGAATGATAGCTTTTGCTTTCAGGGGACATAATCTTGTCCTTGAGATTCAGGTTGTTAACTAGTCAATATTACAAATTAAAGTTGTGTGCTAAATATTTACTGTCAAAGTTCTTGTTTTCTTAACATGGGTTGGTTTGTCACAGGGTACAATGCCTTCTAGCTTAAAGAACCCATCTCATTTGCCCATGTGGAAAGGAGTCAAGTTCTCATATTCTATTATTGCTTTGTGTTTGTTTCCACTGGCAATTGGAGGCTACTGGGCTTATGGAAACCTGGTAAGGTCTTTAAAAGTTTTTTATTATTGTTTTATAGGAAAATGTTCAAATTTATCCCTCTATTGTATAAAATATCTCAATTTTACTGTCCATTATACTTTGAGGTGTTCATACCCTTACCGTTAGAGCAATTTGTCTCGTATTTGTCCTTGATTTTAAGAGAGCTCCGGTATCAATTGAGTGGATTTCACGTGCCAAAATACTTCATGAAAGGTCTACATTTATTCCTCTATTTTTGACAATGGTTTAAAATTGGCTGCCACTATAGTTTAGGGTAGAGCTCTGTCAAGGTAAAGGTCAAATACGAGACAATTTGCTATTACCAAGGGTATGAATAATGTCAAAGTATAAGTAAAATTAAGATATTTCATGGAAGTAGATGAGTTTTCTTTTTCATTGTTATACACATTTCATAAACCTAAGGAAAGGAGCATAAGTTGAACATGAACAATGTTTTTGTTTTGTCATGACAGATGCCAAATGGAGGGATATTGAGTGCATTGGACAAGTATCACAGAGAAGACACATCAAAAGTAATTCTAGGAATAACAAGTTTACTGGTGGTAGTCCATAGCCTTACATCATTCCAAATTTATGCAATGCCAGTTTTTGATAATTTGGAGTTTAGGTACACAAGCAACAAGAAGAAACCCTGTCCATGGTGGATTAGAACAGGGTTTAGGGTATTTTTTGGATGTCTAGCATTTTTCATATCAGTGGCACTCCCCTTTTTGCCTAGTTTGGCTGGTCTAATTGGGGGAATTGCTCTGCCAGTTACCTTGGCATATCCTTGTCTGATGTGGATAATGATCAACAAACCTAAGACATACACTTCAAGTTGGTATGTTAATTGGTCTCTTGGAATTTTAGGCTTGGTTCTAAGTGTTCTTTTGGTATTTGGTGCTATCTGGTCTATAGCAACTCAGGGTATGGATGTTCACTTCTTCAAGCCACAATGATGACCAAAATGGTTCAGAAAATTGATCAAAATCTAACCAGCACTGGACAGGAGATTAACTTTATTGGTTAAGAAAAGGGGAAAGGGCAAAATGAACCTTACAGCAGCCAACAAAGGGGAAAGTTGCAAACTCTTCATGTATTCTGTAAATATAAAAGCATGCAAGCACCTATATCTTGTTTGTCAATTTCATATGTACAAATCCTATTGCTTGTAATAGGAAAAGGAAAGAAAAAAAGTTCAGACTCCAAAGATCAAGATCCTTCTGATTTGGGGACATTTGGTTCTTGTGGTTAGCACTCAATGTTGACAGGACATATGCATTTCATGAGATAACCTTTGACTGAACAAGAGATAAATATAAGAGTGAAGTTACAGGAAAATTAATTGTAGGGCTGAGGCTAATCTTACATTATGCTTCATCAACCTGCCCAAACACCTATAATTATTTAAGATTTTTCATATTTCATATCAAAACATTGGTTGCGCGTAGCAAAAAGTTGTTCTCCATTCACACACCTCTACATTGATAAGGGAAGAAGCATCCTTCGCTTCTTCTTCCGGGCTGCTGTAACTTGCTTTGCAATTGTCACGCATAAAAGCAATAGCAAGCTAACACATACTAAGATAAATGCAAGCTTCAGATGCTTGGAATACAGTGAAACTGCAGAGAAAACCAGGAGTGCCAAAATAACCAGTTCAAATATTACAAAGATGACGACATCTGCCCTGCATCAAAGCAAAAGAAAAAGGAAATAAGAACAAGAAGGCTCGGAAACCACTGACAAAATATTCGAGTTGCTATGAATTTAAGCAGTAAACTACTGAGAAAAGGGCAAAATCAAGTAGCATGCTACTAGTTATTTCACAAAAGCAAGTTGCAAAAGCAATTGCCCGGAAAAAATTAAACAGCTCCCAAGCCCAAATGCAATTCATTCATTCTTCATCACAGTCCACTCTCAACGAGGTTTAAAATGATCATTTCTCCATTCTAGCATTTGCAATCTCCCCATGGGTTAATGGTTCTGATTCTTTCAAGAAAATTTTCACACATCCTAATATTATGTTTTAGTATTCTCTAGAAGTTTCAAGTTGCAGCTTTGGAGCACGCTCAAGTCCAACAATGTTAGATGCTTTTGATTTCTCTTTCCACTCAACATCAAATTACGACCGAGTTCTGCATGATTTATTAGTCAACAATGACATCTCAATGTGTTCTAAAAGGCAAATTTCACTCAGTATGTTCAAGAAAAGTTGGGACTCAGTTTGGAAGATTCTCAGGGTGAAGCAGCCTCTAAACACAAAAATGGAGTTTACTTCTGGAATTTTAGATTCAGGAAACATCTAAAGCACTGAGCATGTTAGTGAGAAGGATCTCATGAGACATATGATGGAATAACAAATAGGATGATTTAGGTTACTAGAGATTAGAGAATCAAGCAAATGATAGATTTGGTTTCCAAATCCTCCTATTATTTAAAATGCAAGAACAAGAGCTTTCACAGATAAGACTATCAGCTTCCAGAGCGCAAAGAGAGTGTACGGGATTGCATTTTCACAACTGAGAACATTAAACAATGACAAAAATTAATCAAGCAAGTGCACCATGAGTAAGGAATCGGGGAAAACATCAATTATGACTGCATAATAAGGTACTCAATTAGCTTTACGAACTTCTCGTTAGCCTTCTTAGGCTGGTTACTTCAAGTGCCTTGGTTTCAATTATTTAGCTTGCTTGCATACAACAAGCTCGAACTTGCAAGATTCAACACCGGAACTCTATGGGTTCCAATGTAGCTGATGTGGAGGGAACATAACAAAAGCTTTGGATAAAATGGATACTGAAGAAGGGGAGATACATCAGACATACTTATACCGTGTCTTGCAGTTGGGGATTTCACCTTCCTCGTTTTACTGACCATGCAATAATTGACCCGGTCTAAACCTCTACTAGATTCAGAGAAGTGAGGAGAAAAGGCAGAGTAAGAATTGATGATTCCAAGTCTCATTTCGAGCTAACATATAAAGTCCATATGTAATATTCAATCGATTCATCAGTTAGCAAGAATTACTAATTCCTACATCTCATTTCAAGCTAACCCATAAAGTCTACATGTAAAATTCAATCACATAATCTATTCACAGCAAATTTGGAAACTAAATGGTTAATTTAGCTGAAACTTGTCAACATAAGCATTTCTAATTCAATATATAGCCAGATGAAACTTTTCCCGCAAAAAAGTTCTTCCATTATATTTAACAAAAAAACACATTATGCCTCTCATCCAAAGTTCTCGACTTTAATCACACAGCCATAAAACTTTTGGAAACTCCGGTAGTCCGGTTGGTCTAATAACAAGAACAACTCCAAAATTCATAAGTTTTCCTAAATCAAATCCAAATTTAGCAAAATGTGTATACACGTAAATTAGAAAAGCGGGAAATGAATTGAAAAAGAAAAGCTATAATAGGAAATGAAGAGAAGAAGAAAAAATGGTACTAGTAATAGAATACCTTGTAGATGTGAGATTAGAGGTGGAGGAGAAGACAGAGACGGAGGCCCAATCGTGCTTCGATCGAATCTGATATTCTCTCAGCTGCTCCGCCAAATTCGATCGCGTTATCATGATTCCGCCCCCCTTCCTCCTGCCTTTTCTAGCTTCTCCTTCTCAATCTAACAAATGCAAATGCGTAATTCTCTAGTTTGTGGCGGAGATTTCGAATTGCCGTTCCTTTCCGGCGACGGGATTACGGCCGCCGACGGAAGGAATTTGAATTACTAAGAAGATAGAATCCGACACCAGTATCTCACCTTCCTTGGGTTATTGACTCATTGTTAATTCCCTATTTTCACTTTTATCCCTAAAACTGTTTTGGAGATATTACTAATCTTTGCAAATATGTGTGTATGATTTATGCTTTTTCGAAATGACATAAAATAAAAGTATATAAATATCATATAAAAACAAAAAATTTATAACTGTGGACTTATATCATCATGGATATTGAGCTCGTGCTTATTCGTGGGTGTTCATAAAGATCCGAAAAATCGAACCAAATCGAAAATCGAACCAAATCGATCAAAAAAAATCGATACTTTTTAGGTTTGATTTGATTTTGGTCTTGAATTTTAAAAACCGATCAAATTTTATTTGGTTTTGGTTTTAATAAAAAAAATAACCGAAAAAACCGAACCAAACCGACTATAGAAGTAGCTATTTAAATTTATTATTACACCTATATATATATATATATATTTTTATATAAAGTTTCTTAAATGTTATGGTACATATTAGTCGTTTGTATTTTAAGTCTAGTTCTTTGTTATTACAATAATCTAATTCTTTGCCTTTACATTTTAGTTTGATTGGTAGTTTACTTTTGCTAAGTACAAGAATAATTTCATGTTAAAAATAATTAATTTTTAAATGAGTACTTAAACTATTCATCATTGTTTGATTCAATTATCATCAATATATCATAGTAAATGATAGATTTCTCAAATAGCGATTGATTTGATAGTGTTACATTGAAAATGTAGTCGCCAGAATATGTGTTTGGTAGTGTATGTCTCATTATTAAAAAAAACTATAAATAACCGAAAAAATTGAAAAACCGATGAAAACCGACAAAAACCGAATCACTAAAAACCAACTTAATTGATTTGGTTTGGTTACAACATTTTAAGAACCGACTTACTTAGTTTGGTTTCTTTTTAGGGAAAAACTGATCCAAATCGAACCATGAACACCCTAGTAATAACATATATGCAAAAAAAAATTATAACTATGGACTTACATTAGAGGAATCAGTATTGAACTCGTACTTATTAGCAAGAACAATAATTTACTTTACTACTAATATTTATTTATTAGTAGTAAATAACAAGCCAGTGAGTTAGCCAGTGATTATCAAGGCATGGGCAGCATATTTTGATTTCAACAGTGAGATCCTGAAGACAATTCCACTATGGGTCAAATTACCAAATCTTCCATTGAACTGTTGGGAGATGGAAACTGTGAGTCGCATTGGAAGTGCTATGGGGAATCCATTATATGCAGATGATTGTACTACAAAAGTTGATAGAATATCCTATGCTCGTTTGCTGATTGAAATGGATGTCACTAAAGAATTGCCACAGAAACTTGCAGTGAAGGATCCACAGGGGAAGCTGTTTACACAAGAAGTACACTATGACTGGGTGCCGGACTTTTGTGGCTCATGCTCGCAAGTAGAGGCGGATCCAAGATTTAAATCTTATGAGTTCAACTTTTAAAGTTTTTAGCATTAAACCCATTGTATTTTTAAAGTTATGGGTTCATATCTATTTTTTGTAATTTTAATGAATTTTTAGACATAAATTTTTACTCCGCGTCAAAAATTATGGGTTCAGTTGAACCCGGTGATACTACACTACATCTGCCCCTGCTTGCAAGTTGGACATGACTGTGCAAAGAACAAAGCTCAAGTAAGGAAGGAAGTAAAGGAGAAGACTCAAAATATACGAGGGAGGAATCATAATAGGCAATGGATATGGCAAACTAAACAACCACAAGAACAAGTGGTAGTGCAGAAACAGGGGACAGGAAAGGATAGTGGATCATCTCAGCAAAATGATACTAAGGAGGATGAAGGATGGCAAGAAGCTAGAAGGAAATCTGCCAGTAAGGGTACTAAGAATGCTAGTATTGAACCAAATCAGGTGCCTACTAACAACGGATTTGGTCCACTGTCAGAATGCAATATATTAGCAGACAAAGGAAGAGTAATAATTGAAGGGCAGAGTAGTAAAGGCAGGGGTGAAGGAAGAGTTCAATCGTCTCAATATTACAAATGAAGGTTGTTACATGGAATGTTAGGGGGATAAACAAAGTATACAAGCAAAAGGAGTTGAGGGAGTTCTTGAGGGAAAATAAAATAAGCGTACTAGCTATTTTAGAACACAGAGTTAGTAGTAATAAGATTCCATAGATAGTCAATAAAATTGCTTATGGTTGGGAATGCTGTACTAATGGCAATACTGCAACTAGAGCTCGTATATGGCTAATGTGGGACCCAACTGCAATCAGTTTTACGATGCTAGAGACACATGAACATTTCATACATGGGATCATTCAGGCAAGGGATAACAGTACTGTTATTCATTTTTCAGCAATATATGGGCTTCATACTGTTCCAACAAGAAAGGATCTATGGAGGAAATTAAAGGAAATAGATGAGCTAATGATTCACCCTTGGTTAATAATGGGCGACTTTAACTCAGTCCTAGATGTGGAGGATAGAGTACAGGGAAGTGAGATACAGGAATATGAGACTAGGGACTTCAGGAGGTTCATAGAGGAATGTGGCATCACTGAACTTCAAACAAGTGGGAGACTATTTACATGGACTAATAACCATGTATATAGCAGAATAGATAGAGCACTAGTAAATGCACAATGGATGAGTACAATGCCTCCTTCACTGGTGCACATAAATGATCCTTACTTCTCAGATCATTCCCCTTTATGCATTGAGGTGGAACAAGAAAGCATTAGCAGAAAGAAGCCATTCAGATTCCTAAATTGCTTGGCAAATCATGCTGAATTTGAAGAGATTGTAAAGAGCAGCTGGTCAATTCACACACAGGCAAAAGGAACGATGACTATTTGGTTCAAACTGAAGAAGGTTAAAGGAGCTCTGAAGAAGCTAAACAGCAGAGAGTTTATAGGAATGGAGAATAAAATCAAAAGTATAAGGGATAGGCTGAAGGAGTTACAAACACAAATGAGGGATATAAACCACACCACAACACAGTTTGAGGAAGAGAAGGAATTAAAACAGCACCTGGAAAAGTGGAGCTTAATAGAAGAAAGCATATACAGACAGAAGTCAAGGATACAATGGCTCAAGCTGGGCGACTCTAATTCAGCATACTTCTATGCTAGCATGAAAGGGAGAAGAGCACAAAATTATATAAAGCAACTAACATCCACAACATGGAGATTACTGCTGAAACCTGAAGAGATACAAGAATAGATAACTGGTTTTACAAGAACTTACTGGGCTCCAGTCAGAATAACCTACCAGCCATTAACCCTAACATCATGAAAGAAAGACCAAAGCTGAATAGAGATCAACAGATTCAATTAATCAGGGCATTCACAAATGAGGAAGTATTTCAAGCATTAGAAGGGATAGACACTTTGAAAGCTCCAGGGTGTGATGGATTCAACTCGTTTTTCTTTCTGAAAACCCGGCACATACTGGGAGATGAGGTAATTAATGAAGTACTTAGTTTTTTTGAGGCAGCTGATATGTATGGTCCTATAAATTGCACTTCTGTCACATTGATACCAAAGGTGAAGCATCCTGCCACTATCAAAGAATATCGGCCTATATGTTGCACAACTTTGTACTAAATCATTTCCAAAATGATAACCAACAGATTGCAACATGTCATGGATCATTTAGTTGACTGCAGTCAGAATGCTTTTGTTCCTGGAAGGGTCATCCATGATAATGTGGTATTAAGTCATGAGCTCATCAAAGGGTATGGCAGAAAGAGAGTATCACCAAGGATAATGATCAAAGTGGATATGCAAAAGGCTTATGATTCACTAGAATGGGATTTTTTGGAGCACATATTGTCAAGTATGAACTTCCCAGGAAAGTTTATAACATGGATTAACAGATGCATCAGAACAGTCTCTTACTCTATTGTTATAAATGGAAATCCAACACCACATTTTGAGGCTAAAAAAGGACTTAGGCGGGGTGATCCATTATCTCTTTATCTGTTTGTGCTTGCCATGGAGTATCTCATCAGATTACTCAAAACATTAAAGGGGAACCCAGAGTTCAATTATCACCCTAGATGCGAGAAATTGGGAATAATACAGCTTGGATTTACAGATGACCTACTCATGTTTTGCAGAGGAGAAGTGGTATCAGCTTCATTGCTATTTGAATACTTCCAGCAGTTCTCAAGAGCATCTGGATTGATTGCCAACATTAATAAGAGTAGCATATACTTTGGGGGAGTGCCTGATCATGTAAAGAATGAAATAGTCCAGCTGCTTGGTTTCTCTGTTGGTACTCTACCTTTCAAATACCTTGGAGTGCCTCTAAGTTCCAAAAGGTTGGTTGTAGCACAATGCCGACCTTTGATTGATCGGATGCTTGGAAGAATAACAAACTGGACTGTCAGATTTCTATCATATACTGAGAGATTGCAATTAATTAAAAGCGTGCTCATAGCTATACAGTCTTATTGGTCACAGATATTTCAGTTGCCTAAGGAAATAATCAATAAGATTGAAGCTGTTTGTAGGACTTTTCTCTGGACGGGTAATACAGAAATTAAAAAGAAGGCTTTGGTCTCGTGGAATAAACTGTGTTTACCTAAGACGACTGGGGGGATGAATATTACTGATATTCACATATGGAACATAGCTGCAATTCTGAAACACTACTGGAATATGGCTCAAAAGAAGGATAAATTGTGGATTAAGTGGGTGCACACTTACTATATAAAACACAGGGATATGAGGGAGGTAGATGCTAAGAATGCCTCGTGGGTTATCCGAAAGATCATCAATGAGAGGAAACATTTGGAAAAGGCAGAAGTGAAGATAGAGGAAGCTGTGCTGGAGGGGAAATTCTCAATAGGGAAAATGTATAATATGCTAAGAGGAGAATTCCCAAAAATGAGGTGGAAGAAACTGATGTGCAATAATCAAGCAAGTCCAAAATGGGTGTTCATACTATATTTGGCGGTTCAAGAAAGATTATACACTAAGGATCGGATGATAAAATGTGGCTTGATGACTGATCCAAAGTGTGTGTTATGTGAAGAAGAGCAGGAGAGCCATCAACATCTATTCTTTAAATGTAGAACAGCTGCAAATGTATGGCTATGTATTCCGAAATGGCTGGGCATCAACAGGGATCATATGGAATGGAGGGAAGAGATAGATTGGGCTAGTATGCAAGCTAATAGCAAGAACTCAAATGCAGAAATATACAGCCTGAGCTTGGCTTGTACAACGTATCAAATTTGGCAAGAGAGGAATTGCAGAATCTTTCAACAAAAGAAGAGGAATATAGAAGAAATAGTAAGAACAATTGTGCAAGAAGTACATTGTAGAGGTAGAATTAAGACTAAGTTGGGAAACCACTTACAGAAGATAAATTTTTATCCGAGTATGTAAGGATATAGGGAGTAAGCTCATGTTAATTAGATGAAGTTGAGATAGTGATAGAGCTAGAGTTGGGATCTATGTCAGGGGACTTTGAAATACTTGTAAATATTTTTCACTGGTAATAAAATTTGATAATTACCAAAAAGAAATAATATTTGTTTATATATCTCTATTTCAATGTTATATTAAAAGCACGAAAGCCCTTAGCAAAATATTATTCGTCTTTTTTACCCTTTAAAACAGATTTTATATTAGATAAAATTATCATTTAAAGTAAATTCCTAATATATATAGGACTTTAAAATAACTAAGGTTTTACTTATTAAATTTTTTCTTATTTGATTAGGTGAGAAGTTTTCAATTAAATTTTTACCTTATAGAAACTCATTTCCTACTCAATTAACATTTCTTTATCACTAAAATCAAATTTTCAATCACAAATTATTCTCTTGAATTAATTTTTAACATTAAAAAAAAGGACTTTTACCTTCCGAAGAACTAGATTGCTTGGGCAATAGTTTACTCCAACGATACTTTTTTTTTAAGAAGGAACAAGAGTTGGAACAAGAGTTCTTACCTTTTTGGTTGAAAATGTAAATTTTATGAAAGTCAAAGTGAAAAATTTATAATAGACTTTAAAATCTTAAATGTTTAGTTCATCTAAAGTATCATATACTAACGTGATTGTAATTTCATTTAACACGGATTATAGTAAAATATAATTTCTCCAACACATAATTATCTTTTAAAGAAAAACAATTAGCTATTGAAAATAAATATAATTAAGATTTGCTACAACTTGATAATCAATAAAAAGGGAATAATAAGAGAAATAACATGAGAAAATATGCTAACTCTTAGGAAGAGACACAAAAACTTTGTTAAAAATTGTAATGTGCAAATGTAACTGTTTAAATTTTGTATTTGAGTTTTAATCTAATTATTATTAGTTTGCTTATTTCATCATTCACGAGCCAATTTTCGAACCAAGAAAAAATTATATTAATTAATCTCATTATATATATAAACTATAATTAATTTTGTACTATAATTGAACTCCTTTCCAACTCAATTAATATTTTATTATTGACTTCTTGTATTATATTTGAAAATCACGCTCAATAATTAGAACAAAAAACTAAAAATAAATTAGAGAGAGAGAGAGAGATTGGTAGTTGATAAAAGTCAACAACACTATCGGTTTTGCAAACACAAAAATCTAAAAATAATATATTAATTATTTTTTACCATTAAAAATAGAATATAATTGGATAAAATATTAATTACTAAATATTTGAAATTTGGTATGAGCTAGGATTAACAATTCGAATCAACAAGAAAACAAAGTATTTTCTTATTTGAGAACAAATAATTGAGAATTAACTAATTAGCAAAATAATCCAATTAAATTCTTCTACAATTTAGCATACAAGTAAAATCATTTTTTTAAATTAACATAATAGGGTACGTAAATTATTATGCCATTAAGAAGAGAATCGGCAGCAAAAGAAACAAAAAATAAGAGGAATATCATTTTTAATATAATATTAAGAGTTAGATTGATAAATTGCTATTCATTTAACTAAATTAACATTCTTCACTTAACTGATATTTTTTCTTAGCTTTTATTTTATAACTTAAATATGGAGTATAAATTATTTTATATAATATTTTATATAATTTTAAAAATATTAATACTAATTGAGTTGGGTACACGCGTAACGCGTGTAGCATAAGACTAGTATAATATATAAGTGGGAAGGGGTGTACGAACAAAGCTATAATCAGTTGTACAAGAAGTTTTGTTAATTGTACTATGAACTTGGACCCATTTCATTGGTTATTGAATTTTTATCTTTCTTCTCTCAACATGTGTACTGCTTTGTCTTGAGGAAATGATGCGGAGGTTTTGACCAATATTGTCCCTTATCTTTGAGGGTAGGTCTATTTTGGTCCCTCAAATATAACCCTGAGCATATTTAATCCCTTAAGTATGTTAAAGTGGAGCATCTTTAGTCTCACTGACAAAGGTTTTGACCAATATTGTCTCTTATCTTTGAGGGTAGGTCTATTTTGGTCCCTCAAATATAACCTTGAGCATATTTAGTCCCTTAAGTATGCTAAAGTGGAGCACCTTTAGTCTCACTGACACAATATATTCAAAAACTAACGGTGTTACCCAACTCTGATTCATAAAGCAAATCTTCTGCGCTAAAGCGAAATGTTTCCTCTCATTTTATTTGATAATACAAATTATCACTTTAATTCCTCATTTTTAGATAATGCCTTCTAAAATTTTGATCTTGAATATATCCCATTCTGTGCCAGTTTTCAATAAGAAAATGACACTGTATAACCGTTGTTAAAATTTCGTACCTTATTTCGGCTATTATTTTAACAACGGTTATACAATGTCATTTTTTCATTGAAAACTGGCACAGAATGGGATATATTCAAGATCAAAATTTTAGAAGGCATTATCTAAAAATGAGGAATTAAAGTGATAATTTGCGTTATCCAATAAAATAAGAGGAAACATTTTGCTTTAGAGCAGAAGATTTGCTTTATGAATCAGAGTTGGGTAACACCGCTAGTTTTTGAATATATTGTGTCAGTGAGACTAAAGGTGCTCCACTTTAACATACTTAAGGGACTAAATATGCTCAGTGTTATATTTGAGGGACCAAAATAAACCGACAAGGAACAATATTGGTCAAAACGAAACTAAAAATGATAAGGTACAATATTGTTCAAAACAACACTAATTCGGTCTCACTTCTCAGTTCTCTGTTTCCCCTCTTTCCTTCTATCCCTCTCTCTGCCTTCTCCTCTGTATCTACATAAAGGGAACACCAATCTGTCGAGAAAATTACAAACCAAAAACAGGCCAATCTGAATTCTAAACCCTAGATTATTCTCTAAGTTATGTATTTTATTCAAAATTCTGATGAAGCAGCACTACTCAAAGTGGCAAAGGATGTCCTACATCATTCAGAAGTGTCCTCCCTTGAAAAAGGAGAGTGTTTATTGTATTAACTTTGGAGGTACTGAATCACTGATTATAACTTTATGCACAATATTGATTTTGTTTTTCCCCCCTTTCTCTTTTTTTCTCTCTATATTTTAACAGCTTGTTTGGATGGTTGTTACGTATAGTTTCATAATGTATGTATTATATTGTACTGTATTATTTGATAAATACAATGTTTGGATAGATTGTGTCGTTTGCCATGTTTCATATATCATACATCAGCAATATAAAGAATAAACTTGCAATATTATAAAGAAAAATTATAATACAAATTAAAATTACTATATAAAAAAGTAGGGTAAATGATAAAATAAAATTATTTAATAATAATGAAGTGTGAGATTGAGATAAAAAGACAAGGTAACGACGCTACCACACTAAATCGGTCGTTACATGGCACATTTCGTCGTTATGTAACGGCGGATTTAACGATATGATACAATAAAATTTAAGTAACAATCAAAACAAATATCGTATTTAAAGTAACAATACGATACAATACAATGGGTAACAACTATCCAAACAAGCTGTAAATCAAAGTGAATATAGAAATGTTAGATGATCTAATGATGGATTTCTACTCTTTTTTGCAGGATGTCTCTCAGAGTTGGCTTGGCTTAATTCCGTTGGCGTTCTATAGTTTGCGGTGATATTCCTCTCCTTTTGTACCTATTTAAGGTCTACTATTCTTCCTCTTTTAACATGCGTGTGATTTTTTTTTTCCAAGTCATGAATAGATGCTGCTATTGTTGTTGGTTCATTGTTTTCTGATAAGTTTTCTATCGGTGTATATAATTAATTTCCCGGATCAAATAAAGGTGAATAACTTTTTTTTTTTGGGTTAGACCGAAGTTGGGGATGGAAAGAAAACATGGTGTTATTACCTGAATATATCCTGGAATTATCTAATTAGTTCGTCACGTGACCGCTCCTTTTTTTTGTGTGTTATATTGGAAACGTTGCTTAATGATTTGAATTAAAATAAAAGGAAAAAGATGCTTGTACACACATTACATTTGCTAACTCATGAATTGATTAATAGCTGCTTCGATGAAGCTTCCTTTACATTCTGTTTTCATTCAATTTCACTATTATTTCATTAGTTTCTTATCATTCAGATGTAATCTAAGCGTTTTTGCGAGTCAATGTTGTGAATGATGTTATTTGTTATTATAAAGGTAGCATCTTTCGAGTTAATTTAGAGTCTCTCTTTCTTCTTCCTTTCTTTTCTACAAAATATGAATTCTATCCCTTTTTTTGGAACATTTGCAATTCAGAAAATACTGCATTAACTTAGTTGGACATTTTTACCAATATATATGATTATTCAGTATGAAGGAACTTCTACATATTGGGTTAGGATTTTTTTTCCTTTCATAATAAATAATTTCTGCTTTGTTAGCCTTATATATCTTTATGAATTTAAGATGTATAAAATGCATATGCATATTTTGTTGAATAAAAATTTACAGGTATCAAAACATCATGGCACAAGCTAGCAACATTAATCAAATAAGACCAGCTACACCTGATTGGACATGCAAAATTTAAGTTCTAAACAGAAGTTGAGAACGAGAAAGTTGTGAGAGAAAAGATAAAATTTCAGAATCTTATGTTACATGATGAAGAGGTAAATTTATTTATCTTCTATGCATACAATTAAACTTTGTTTAAACCAACTTAAATAGACTTTCTTTTAGTCCAATAGTGCAGTTTTTTTTGCAATCAGTATTATGAGTACATCAAAGACTGGAGGTCTTGTTTTTATTGGAAGTTTATGATTCATGAAAATATAATGATGCTTTGGTGACCCTTTTTTCTTTAAAACAATTATATATGCTATCTGACTTTGGCGCTTTTGACTTTGTCTTGCATAACCTTTAGTAATGAGACGAATCCAGCTTCCTTCTAATTAGTTGTAAAGTAGCATACAATTTCCAAAGCACTTTTCAGATATTAATAAGTCTGATTCAAGAACGATATGAGAATAAGCTTTTTTCAAACACCGGTTAATTCCATACAAACAATCGAAGTTTCATCTTGATCACTATTTCAATTCCCGAGTTATAAAGTTAGTAATAACCTTTAAGGTAGTCAAATCACCAGCTTCATGTTCTTGAGAAAATAGCAGTTGGTAGAGAGTCACAAATGGTTCTTCAATTTTCCCTTTACTTCTAACCAAGCATCTTGCTCGCTCTTAATCTTATGGATGTTTAGTTTCCTGCTCCTATTCTTTCTGACATTCTGAAAGAAAGTTGTGTTAGAGTTGTTAACAAATTCCCATTGCCTTCTGATTTAAAATAGAAACTTCTGCCTTTATGGCTGAATATATTCCACAATAGATTTGTTTAACTGGTTTCTATTTTCTGAACCATTATTCCTTAATATGTCTCCTCAAGTTGCTATATTTTCTATCCAATATCTTTGCATCAACGTTTAAGTAATTAAAGTCACCTAATGCTTTTCTAGACCATTGACTTAATATACTACTAAGTTTAAAAATTACAACAGAGAACTAAAAAAGGAAAAAAGGCTTAATTACCTGTTAAAGGCCTGAGAAGCGATGTTAGTGAAGGAACATATGCATGTGATGCATTCTTGAACCTTCCATTGAAAGGAGGAAATTAAAATATTCTCAATTTGTGGTCAAGCTATATAGATATGGTAAAACAAGTCTTGGTATGAGTTATATTTTGGGAATACATTCAACAAAAGTTCTCGAGGACAGAAACATATGGGGGAGGGAAAAGCGAGTGCCTTATGTTTTCACCCATATTTATTGATTTCTTTTTTAATATTTTTGAATAATCTGCAATGAGCAAAACTTTTAGAGTATATTTCTGTCCTATCCGACGAAAATAAGTCATTGAATCAAGAGAGTGCTAATTAAATTCTTCACTAAATCTCAGTGTGATCATTAGTCAGGTTATTTAAGCGAGTTGATGCATGAAGAACATAAGGAGTATCAACAATTGGTGATCTTGGCCTATTCTATTATGTGTTTTCGCAAATTAGTCCAATAACATTCAGGAAAAAGGGCTGAAGAAGACTTGAATATAACTATAAAGAAACTTCCTCCAAAAAATAGTTCAAGATTATGTACCTTTATTTCCTTTTTAACTTTTCCATAAGAGCCACCTAATTTCTGAAAACTTCCCAAATAAATCTCTCTTTTTTCTAGAATTTGTCCAACAGGGAAGCACCATTTCTCTCAAAGAACTGCAAGCTGCAGCCGAACTGCAAAGACCAGTTGGTAGAAGAAGTCTGTTAGATTTCTGCCATTGAAGCTCTAATTGAGAGAAGAGGAAAATGTTCATACTTCATTAATTGAAAAGAACCTCTTTACAAATATTTATCAACTAGCAATCCACTGATTAGTTAACACCATGCTAAATAACAAATAACTACCACTAACTTCTAACATGTACAAATTGACCCCTATACTAACTAGTTGTATATACACATCACTCCAACACTCCCCCTCAAGCTGGAGGGTGTACAATGTTCAACACTCCCAGCTTGCCAAGTAGATAGTGATGTTGCCCTGAGCTCAATCCTTTAGTCAGCAAATCTGCTTGTTGGTCCTTAGTGTGCACATACTTAGTCTCCAGTAATCCTTGCTTGATCTTCTCCCGGATGAAATGGCAATCAATTTCAATATGCTTGGTTCTCTCATGAAAGATGGGGTTTGCTGCTATTTGCATTGCAGCTTTGCTCTCAGAATAGAGAGGAACTGGTGTTTTTAATGTGATTCCTAAGTCATGAAAGAGTCCAGTTAGCCACACAATCTCTGCAACTGCAGATGCCATGCTTCTGTATTCTGCTTATGCACTGCTTCTGGACATTGTATGCTGCTTCTTTAATTTCCAGGAAATCAAGGAGTTACCAAATTCCACTACATACCCACTGACTGATCTTCTATTGAGATGGCAGGCTGCCCAGTCTGAATCACAGAATCCCAGCAATGTGTCTTTAGGTTCCCTGTGCATTAGGACTCCCATGCCAGGTGCTGACTTTAGATATCTGACCACTCTAAATGTTGCATCCATGTGGGACTTCTTTGGGGCTTGCATAAACTGACTAAGGGTCTGCACATCATAGCTTATGTCTGGTCTAGTAACTGTCAGACACAGAAGTTTGCCTATGAGTTTTTGATATCCTGTGATATCTACCATAGGATCTTCAACCTGCATTCTAACTCCTTTATCATACTCCACTGAAGTCAGTTTTTGATTGATTTCCAATGGTGTAACTGCAGGCTTTGCTCCACTTAATCCTAACTCTGAGATCAACTCCAAGGTGTATTTTCTTTGATTCAATAGAATGCCCTGTTATGACCTTAAAACTTTTATTCCTAAGAAGTATCTTAATTCCCCTAGATCCTTAACCTTAAATTGTTGATGCAGAACCTTTTTGGCTTCATCAATCATGATACTGCTGCTCCCAGTAATAAGTAGATCATCAACATATATGAGAATTATGACAATGTCATTTCCAGATCTCTTGGTGAACAGGGAGTAATCAAAAGCTGCATTTAATAGAGCTTCTGTAAGCTTCAGGTTCCACTGCCTTGAAGCTTATTTAAGTCCATATAAGGATTTTAATAATCTGCACACCTTTGTCTCCCCCTGCTTTTGAAATCCCTGTGGCAAGTCCATGTATACTTCATGTAAATATCCTTGAAGGAATGCATTAAACACATTTGTTTGATGAAGCTTCCAATCTCCAGAAGCTGCAATAGCTATGACAGATCTCACAGTTACCATTTTGGCAACTGGTGAGAATGTCTCATGGTAATCTAATCCTTCATGCTGATTGTATCCCTTTGCCACAAGCCTTGCTTTGAATCTTTCTACTTCACCATTTGACTTATACTTGATTTTGTACACCCATTTGGAACCAATTGTGGATTTCCCAGCGGGTAAAGCAACTATCTCCCAAGTCTTGTTTTCCTCCAAAGCCTTCACTTCTTGTTGCATTGCTTCTATCCACCTCTTATCTTTTACTGCTTCTTTGAAAGAATTAGGCTCCTTCATCACTGAGAATGCATATAGATAGTCCTTATACTTTCGAGTAACATTGTCATAGGATAAGTAGTGAGATAGAGAATAGGCACATTGTGAGGACTTTGGCATCATTGTAACATAATCCTGCATCCATATAGGCGGCTGTTTGACTCTAGTGGATTGTCTAATATCTGCAGCAGAAGGTTCCTCAGATATTGGCAGTCCTTGTGGAATGGGAGCAATCAGGCTTTCTTCAGTAACATTGGTTGGTCCCTCAGCTAGGTTTTCAGGTGCGGAAATAATGTCAGCTTTCAGGTGTCCTCCTTCATCAGAAACATGTTGGTCTGCTGAATTCTCACTTGTGGGCTCTGTTGTTTGATCCAAGGAAGCAATCAGGTCATGCACTTCAGTTACTTGATCATGCTCTTCAGGATTAGATGCTACTACAACAGGTCTGTTACTCTGTTGTAGACACAGGAAATCATCTTGGTTCTGTTGCACTATGTGTGGATCAATCTGCAACTGTGATTCTCTGAATGGGAACATTGATTCTCTGAATGTGACATCTCTGCTAACAAAAAAACAGTTAGTTTCTAAATCCAGCAGCCTATATCCTTTTTGTGTAGAAGAGTATCCCAACAAGACTGCCTTTTTTGCCCTAGGTGCAAACTTGTCCTCCTTCACTAAGTTTGTAGCATAGCATAAGCAACCAAAAACTCTTAAATGAGCAAGTGATGATTTTCTTTTGTGCAGTAATTCATATGGACTCCTGCCACCCAACACTTTAGAAGGCAGTCTGTTTATGATGTAAACAGCAGTCTGCACACACTCACCCCAAAATCTTTTTGGTAAATTTGCTTGAAATTTTAAAGCCCTTGCAGTATCTAATATGTGTTTGTGCTTTCTCTCCACAACTTCATTTTGTTGTGGAGTGTAAGCACAACTACTCTGATGAATCGCCCCCTGATCTTGTAGAATGGTGTTCCATTGACTGTTAAAGAACTCAGTTCCATTATATGTTCTAATTACCTTAACAGAGGTATCAAATTGATTCTTAACCATGCATAGAAACTGCTTCAAGAATACAATGGTCTCACTTTTCAATTGCATTAGAAATATCCAAGTAGCCCTTGAGTAGTCATCTACAACAGTAAGAAAATAGTGTTTCCTATTATGAGTAAGCACTCTATATGCCCCCAAACATCCATATGTACTAGCTCAAATGCCTTAGTGCTTCTATGTTCACTATCAGGAAAAGCAAGCCTAGATTGTTTGGCCATAGGGCATACAGAACACTTATTATGTAAACTACTATCTACTTTATTCTTCAGAAATGGAATATGCTGCAATACTGGTGTTGAAGCATGTCCTAGCCTCATGTGCCATATCCAGCTTGAATCTCCTGCTTTCCCTTCACTTCTAACAGCTGCTACTAATCTTTCAACTCCTCCTTTCAGCAAGTACAACCCTTCACTTTCCTTACCAATCCCCCTCATCTTGCCATTGTAGAGGTCCTGGAACACAAACAATTCAGGCAAGAAAATGACAGCACATAACAGATCTCTTGTCAACTTTGACACTGACAACAAGTTAAACTTAAAATTTGGCACATATAGAACATTTTTCAGGATGCTGTCTTCTGATGACTGTGAATTACCAATATGAGTTATATCTGTACTAGTTCCATTAGGCAGCTTTACTGATTCCCTTTTATGTTTGTCAATGCTTTGAATGTTATGTAAGAGATTCAAAGTAGAAGCTATGTGATGTGTAGCTCCTGAATCAACAATCCATTCAGCAGGATGCATACCCGAAGCAAGTGAGCAAATTGTACCTGCCATGTTAGCTTGTGTCTGCATTGTGGTATCACTAGGTCCTTCCTTGTTAAGTAGGTTTAGAATCTGCTGGTATTGGGCTTCAGTGAAGAAGTAGTCACCACCCTTACTTTGCAAATTCCCAGCTGCTGGTGGTCCTTCCACATTATTGACTGTCATAGGTCCTCCTCTCGGTCGATATCCTCTCTTTGCCTTGAAATCATCTGGATACCTAATGATTTTGAAGCAATTTTCCGTAGTGTGTCCTTTCATCTTGCAATGCTCACATTGTAAGAACTGCTTTCTTCCACAATACCCTTGCCCTCGACCTGCATGCATAGCGAAAGGATCCAATTTTTCTGTCACTGATAGATTTTCCATAGCTTGCTGACTCTCATCCTAAGAAATCAATGCATATGCCTGGTTAAGAGTTGGTTTATTGGTTTTCATCAAATTTTGCAAGCGTGCTTGATCATATGTGTCATTTAGCCCATTTAAGAACTGCATTAAGCGTTGTTGATGCATTTGAACACAGTGTTCCTTTGCCCTTGCACAACCACAATTTTGTGAAGGTACCAACACATCTTACTCTGCCCAAAGCTCTTTCAGCTTAGTAAAATAGATGGCAACAGTATCAGTTCCCTATGACAGCCTTGAAATTGCTCTGTGTATCTGAAAGATCCTTACTCGATTCACTTTATCAAATCGTTCCTTATGGTCCTCCCATACAGGATGTGCATCAGACGCATAAATGATTCCGCTAACAAGGTCCTTCGAAACTGAGTTCATAATCCAGGAATGCACTATTGCGTTGCAGGTCTCCCATTCCTCATGGAGAGCATCCTCAAACGACTCATTTTTGCAATCCCCTATGATGAACCCTAATTTTCGCTTGGCCTTTTAGAGCTAGCTTCATCGATCTACTCCATAGCCCATAATTTTCGGAACCTATGAGCTGAATTGGAATTAGTACCAAGCCTGGTGTGTCCGAAGGCTGAAGAAACAGTGGATGTGTGTGGTCTATCTTCTCCGTCGCCATTGACGACCAATTCGATGTAATAATCAAGCTAACAGCTAATAATAGGGAAAATTGAAATCTCTGCGTTAGATTCAGCTTTTCCTAACGAGCTTGAACGAGAACATAGAAGATCGATCTTCTCCGCTCTGATACCATGTTAGATTTCTGCCATTGAAGCTCTAATTGTGAGAAGAGGAAAATGTCCGTACTTCATTAATTGAAAAGATCCTCTTTACATATATTTATCAAGTAACTATCCACTGATTAGTTAACACCATGCTAAATAACAAATAACTACCACTAACTTCTAACATGTACAAATTGGCCCCTATACTAACTAGTTGTATATACACATCACTCCAACAAAGCCTCTCAAAGATATATTCCAAGTCAAATCAGGTAAATTCAGTAAGAAAACTCCCTTGATTCCTTCTCCGCGACTCTATATGATTTTGGATGTACTGGCCTTTTTATTAGAGGCAAATTCAGGCAATCAATAGCATTCCAACCTCTGAAACCAACCTTATCAAAAAGAAGAAAAAATAATTCCTATCTCTAAACCATGAAGCTAAAGTTTTAAAAAGCTAAGCTTTTTATGATATGTACAGGAAGGTATGGTAGAAATTTGAGGGTTAAAAAAAGCTATTGATTATTTCTTTTATATTTAAGCCTTTCAACTGCTTAGGACCTCATTTGTACTATTAGTTGATAAATGGAAAATATTGCTGCTTGAATGTTGCTGTAGAACGGATTTTCTTCTATTGAATAGTTTAAATAAGTAGATCTGCTTCTTACGTACTTTCCTTTTCACATGGAATTTTTCATTATCTACCACCCCGCTTTTCACATGGCATTTAGTAATTTCTTGCTTTGGTTTTGTCATAACAGGTCATTATCTTGTGAATGTGAAGATGGGCGGATCTATCTATATATAACTAGATGGGATTGGCCCGTGCTCCAACATTTTGGATTATAGTATATTTCATTTCGAGAGATAGTTAAAAATTAAGCTAAAACAAAAATATGTGTAAGAAAACTTAAATTCAGAAGCAGCAATACAAAGTTCAATAGTTGACAAAGTTGACTGAAGCTCTCATACAACTGCAATTAATGTAGCTACCTTCAACCTCCCACAAAAGGAAAGCTGCATTCAAAGTGCCGTGAAAAGTTTCTACAGGAGGAGTCAAATCAAATATATAACAAAACTTTGTTGCTTCATCAGCAAGAACAGGGACATTAACAGTAGCACAGAGTTCCTTAACAAAGAATATAAAATTTAATTGGGTGGCTATGCAATCAAAGTGGAAAGTCCCACCACTTCATTGCTGACCTCTAGCTTAGAGTCAGCTGTTTCACTTTGAGTCTTATTAGTACAAGAGCACACATGTAATACAGTTGATTCCATACCAGGGATTTTGTGACGAGTTCAGGTTCATCGTCAGCTTGTTTCAGACTAAGATTTGCACCTCCTATAATATGGTAACAGTATTCATCTGAATAAGAAACATATTAGAGAAGAATAAGGGTGCAAGTCAATTCATACAAATAATGCACATTAATTCGCAACAATGATTCAGTTAGAAAGAAAAAGTTGTTACATATAAAGTTGATGTGTGTATTTAAGACAAGAGTACGTACCATTGCTATAGTTTCTACCGGAAAACCAATTGAAATTTGCGTTTCAAAAGCCTTTCTCAAGACCGCCACCATTTTGTTTGTAGATATAAATCCAAGCATTGCACATTGGTTTCACAATACAGACCCGGAAAAAATATACAAGAGCAGCAGTTAGACATTAAAAAAGCTTACACCTTTTGGATCAAAAATTGGAAGACTACGAATTCTTTTTTACAGAAAGGCAATTAAAATTCAAAGAATTGAAATAGCATTCCCTCTAATCCTAATTCATAGAACAACAATGTTATTGTAGCAAAGGGGAGAGTTAGTATGCCAGGGAATAAGTTTGTCCGTAGCAACTGAAAGATGTTGGTCACACCATCATTTTCTAGGTGAACTAATCATCTAAGCCAACATTAAAAACTAGTAGATCTGTATAAATATTGTACATGGTGTGATAAGACTCAAAACGGACCAATTATATCAAAAGAGACCTGTAGACAACATATTGAGCAACAACAACAGGAAGTGAATGATGAGGAAACGGGGATCAGCAAAAGAATCAAAACAGATGATTTATTACTTTCCATCCAGCCAATTATCAGTTCATATAGCAACAAACTTGAAATGAGCAGTTTGAACAACTTCGACTTAAAATAATAAATGGAAAGGCAGCTCAAATGCAGCAAGTGATGGAAGTGCATAAAATGCTTCTTTATAAAAATGCCAAGTTGGAATACATAGTTTGAAAACTTTAAGGACATCAATCTTTGAATGGGTATTAAAGATATACCATAAAAATACTAATTGTTATGTAAAGGCATTCAAGAAATCTTTTGTTTCTTCTAGCAGATGTACGCATTCATAGCAACGTAAAAGAAAGATAACGACTATCATATTAAACAGACATGGGAAAAGTAAATTCAATAATTGCTACATCTATTCTTTTTAAACCTAAATTCTCGCAAAACAGTGACAAAATGAGCTAAAGAAAATACCTGAACAAATTTAAGCACATGCCGAAAGATTTCAACCAAAAGAAGTTCTGTCATTGGGATTTTTTTATTGTTGAAGATCGGTGGAAGAGGCAAACACGATCAAAACGAACTGAAATCATATGAATTTTTTGTTAATAAGCTAAGTAACAAACACATCGAACAGCGTAAGAGAAAGAAAAATCAGATGCGTACACGTGGCCGTTGAAAAACTACGCGGAATCACCATTTTACATACACCTCCATAACTAATTAGAGAAATGCAATTGTAAGTTTAAGTTTCTTCTTTGACATATGACCATGCAGAGTTAAAATAAATATCAAAGACGTGCACTGTACATTTTTCTAACTCCTATTAGAAGTTGGCTATGAGTTATTGGTTTACCTATTAAATCAGGAAAACCATCGCAGTAAAAGTAACTTAGTTGCAGCAGTTCGATGAAAGTCATAGCAACTTAAGATGACAACATCGGACACCAAAGCTAAAAATCAAGAATAATCCTTAAAGAGACCAAAAAATACAACAACAACAACCCAGTATAATCCCATTAGTGGGGTTTAGGGAGGGTACGTAGTGCGTACGCAGATCTTACCCCTACCCTGGGGTAGAGAGGCTGTTTCCGATAGACCTTCGGCTGCCTCCCTCCAAGAACTCCCCACCTTGCTCTTGGGGTGACTCTCTTGGTTGGAAGTGGAGAGTGCTTACCACTAGAGCAACCCACTCTTATCGTAAAATTAATAGATAGAGACCAAAATATAGATAGAGTAAAATTAATGAAAGAATATAAGTTTCTATTAGACAGGCAAAGAAGGTTAAGCGTCGGACCTGAGTGATGGATCTTTATCTTGCGACTATTGACATAGATGTTGTGAGCCCTAAGAGAAGAACAGTGATACTTTGTCTCCTTGACTACCAGGTAATCAGGTAGTTACGACTGGCTCCTTTTTTTCAAATATCAGTACATGGACACTTTAGCCTATGTTATCCAACTTTCATTTGGTTGGGGCAGAGATTCAGCCTGCCTTCCACCGAATATAAAAAAACCTTAGAGCTCACAAGCTCGTCTAGCAAGCAATGCAATGGCTGTTCAAAATGGACTATGATTTTGGGTAGTTAAGTTGTCTCATGACCCTTAAAAGTATATCGCGTAGAGTGTGCAGCAACATCTAATACCTGAGTAGGCATATTAAACAAAGACAGCTTAATGTAACTGCAATCTGAAGGTGAAGCATTTAGTGGAAGTATTAAAATCCTACTTCTTCCCATGATTTCAGGAAAAAAATGGAACAGAAGACCACGGCGGAGAGTGTAAAACAACAGCAGCAACAAACTTGTTCCAAGTCCAATTCCTCAGGCTACTCTGCTAATAAAAGCAACCTTTAAATGTGTCATATATGCTATCACTGTTATACTCTTCAATGCCACTAGATAGCATAACCTAACTGCAAGATACAAAAAAAATAATGCAGTTAGCCATGAAAATTTGTTTAGCAACTAAGCAACTTTATTTTAGCAGAGAAGAATAAATTCACAAAGAGTAGAATTGAATCAACAAATTAAACACAGTAGTGAAAGATCTAACTTCTAATAAACTGTTTAGCATCTTTATTTGTTTCATTCATCAAGAAGAATTCCGTCAACATCGTCTTCTTAATCATAGGATTTTTCACAGTACTGTCTATTGTGTCAGTTTTTTTAAAAGAAACAAATTGCAGTCAATCAAGATGTAATTGGAGGTGATAAATACTTGGAGTCATTTCAGTGATAGGAAAGGCAAATAGGCACCACATAGCGTCGGGCGGTGATACCCATCTAGCAGATTGATATTCTTTTATCTCATCTATTTCTATATTTGTGTTATCTTCACATAGATTGTCACACCCCTTTTATGCCCCCAAAATGATAATGTGTATTATGGATGGTGGGTTAAAAAGTTTCTCCAATTAAAGTGACAAACTTGAATAGAGATTATTTTATTTACAGAGTCGCCACGTGGAATTGATTTTTGGGTGTTCCAAGTCACCTTTTGTTTGAATCCCTAGTCAAAGGAAGATTTGACTCTTTTATTATTGGTCTGCAAAAATAAAGTCCGGATAAGGAATTCTGTTGACCGAGGAGAAGGTGTAAGGCATTCCCCGAGTCTCGTGGTTCTAGCACGGTCGCTTTATTGACTACAACGTGGCTTAAGTTAATTTTGAATAAACTGTGATTTATTTATTTTCATGTTTTATCTATCCGCTTTTAATTATTAAAATATAAAATTATCTTTGAAACAAATCACGTGTGTGAATCCGTTTTGTTTATTGTGCCAAAATCATGTTACGCGTACATGTACACAATTAATAACATTTTATTATATAAGATTATTTTTGCCCAAAGTTGCGCGAACGCATAATTCTGTTTTAATTTTGAAAATCTCAATTATGTCATACGAACGTATGCATAATCACGATGATAGATTTATTAATACTAGCGATTATTATGAATTATTTTTCCTAAACTAATTTTGAGATTATTGTGAGGCATGAGAATTATGGAGCAATGACTGTGGATAAGACGCGTATGATCAGCTCTTGATACATTAACAAGTTCAATTATCTTACTAAAGCTAGGAAGATTCGGACGATTTATTAATTTATAAGGAATGGGCTAACTAATATGATTTGTTACTACTCTATGCCATAATAATAATCCCTTTAACCCAAATGCTTTCATGACCAAACAATATTATCTTTATTCCCAGTTTTAACTCCAATGAAAAGAAATCAACCAAACCGATTTATAACATCTGTTAATTCAACTTAACCAAACGGACAACTTACATCAATAATGAATCTGTATAAACCATATCTAACATGAAACAAGATAATATGACAATTAATGAGAGCAAACAACCACTTAAAATTTCATATTGATTCTACAGTTAAACAAGAAAATATCACAAATGGAAGGCTCAAAATATTAGTATCACGTAAGCAGTAAAACAGAAACAAGCAAAATCAAACAAAACAATTCAAACACCCACGACACAAGATCTGAAAATTAGAAGATAAGTAAAGTTATAGTATGACCTTTTAGTAGCAACTTTCTTTATTTTAAACATGAAGAAACTCCATTGAAGGTCAGATTTTTGAATCAACGATCAAAACAACTGGCCAGAAAACTTGAGCTAAATATACGGGGATCTCAAACCAAGATCGTAGCTCGAACGACGGCGACGAACTCTACTCGATTGGAACGGAATACCACCACTACCGACCTGGACGATGACTATTTTCGTGACTAGTTTTAATGACTGTTTGGGGATTATCGGCAGCTGTGTATTGTGTTTTCATCCTTCATTTTTGAAGGAGTTTTTATCTATGGATGCTGTGATTATTTGTTTGAGGAAGAAGAAAGAGTCTTCTTTTGGGGGTGCGGCTGTTTATTTTTAGGTTAAGGGGAGGGGGTCCGTTCGTTTTATTTTTTTTTTCTTTGTGTTATGTATGTGTTTTAATGGCTGAAAATAGGGTATAGGGTTTATGAGTGGGGGACAAAGCATAGGGGACAAAGCATGGAGGGCAAGTATGGGCGGACAAGCATGGGGACAAAAAAAAGTTGAGTGGGGACACGCCTGGGAAGCGGTTAATATTCAAGCACGGTCAAAAATTAGGTGCTCACAGCATGCCCTTCTTGAAAACATTAAAAGTTTTCAGGCAAAGATAAAGTGAGCCGTGTGACTAAGTTTTGACCATATCGTTATTCAAAAGAGGAAGAAAATAAAAGAAAAAGGTGCAACCGAGTCCTGATTTTGGACAGCCTACATATCCCGGGTTATAAGCAAATCAGGTCGCGTGTAGTTCAAGGAAAGTGATGGAATGATGAGTTGGAGAGTCGAGTGAGGTTCCGTCGAGGCTCCGGTCCGAGGTCTTGCTATTACATTAAAATTGAAAGAAACTAAACAAGCCTATCAACTATGAGTTACAAGATTCCTATCTATAAGTCTTTTGAAGCTTGATCTTGAATCTTGACTGGTTGTTCATGCAAGCTCTGATCTGAACCTTGATGCTTGCTAGCTGTAAGTGCTAGTTCATTCTTCTACGGCTTCTTCTGAGCAAAACGAGAAATGTGAAGCTCGTAACTTCAGTCATGTCTTGAGTAGTCCATATCCTTTCCATCTGCTTCTGCATTTGGATTCACTTCTTTTCCTTTTCTTTTCTTTATTATGGATTGAGACTTTTTCTTTTGTTCATCTCGAACAATGTGCCTCGCGGTAAAACCTGCTCAGACATCACAACAAACAAACGAACGAAATTTTTCTGCCCCAGTTTTCACTAGGAAAATTTCGTGAGTTATTGTAATAAAAATTCTAAACTACTTCTTTATTGAAAGAAATAAAAGAACAGGAATGGTGTACCCTGAAAAAGGTCATGATCCCAAAAGAATGTCTCAACTAAGTATTGGTGTTCCTTATGTCGGGAAAATGTGGCAAGGGAATGGGATACCCTATATTGGTAATGATATCAGGGAGTGGTGTACCATGCATTTAAACTCAAATCAACTAGGGAATGGAGTATCCTATATTGGAGAACACAACTAGGGATTGGTGTAACCTATACTGGTAAGGAGATCGGGGATTGGTGTACCCTATACTGAAAAGGAAATGTAACCAGGGGTTGGTGTCATGTATTACTGAAAAGGAAACGTAACCAGGGGTTGGTGCCCTGTACTACTGGGAAAAAGAATGTTGAATCCCCTTGGTGAAAAAGTTCTACCTGGGTTAAACTATGAAAAATAAAACTGGACAAAGAGTACTTCCACCCGAAAATATGAGTTGGATCCCCCTAGGCGAAACGATTCTACCTGAGTTAAGCTACGTAAAACATTCTGAGCGAATAGTACTTTTACCCGGAACTATGAGTTGGATCCCCCTAGGCGAAAAGGCTTTACCTGGGTCAAGCTACGAAAAATAATCTCGGCGAAGAGTACTTCTACCCGGAACTATGAGCTGGATCCCCCTAGGTGAAAAGGTTCTACCTGGGTTAAGCTATAAAAAACAACCTGAGCGAATAGTACTTCTACCCGGAACTATGTGCTGGATCCCCCTAGGCAAAAAGGTTCTACCTAAAACAACCTGAGCGAAAAGTACTTCTACCCGGAACCATGTCTACCTGGGTTAAGCTACGTAAAACAGCCTGAGTGAAGAGTACTTCTACCCGGAACTATGAGCTGGATCCCCCTAGGTGAAAAGGTTCTACCTGGGTTAAGCTACGTAAAACAGCCTGAGCGAAGAGTACTTCTACCCGGAACTATGAGCTGGATCCCTCTAGGTGAAAAGGTTTTACCTGGGTTAAGCTATAAAAAACAACCTGAGCGAAGAGTACTTCTACCCGGAACCATGTGTTGTATCCCCCTAGGCGAAAAAGTTCTACCTGGGTTAAGCAACGAAAAGCAAGCCTGGGTAAAGAGTACTTCTACCAGGAACTATGAGTTGGATCCCCCTAGGCGAAAAGGTTCTGTCTGGGTTAAGCTACGTAAAGCAAGCTTAGGCGAAAAGTACTTCTACCCGAAAATATGAGCTGGATCCCCCTAAGCGAAAAGGCTCTACCTGGGTTAAGCTACATAAAACATCCTGAGCGAAAAATACTTCTACCCGGAACTATGAGCTGGATCCCCATAGGCGAAAAAGTTCTACCTGGGTTAATCTATGTAAAACAACCTGAGCGAAAAGTACTTCTACCCGGAACCATGTCTACCTGGGTTAAGCTACGTAAAACAGCCTGAGTGAAGAGTACTTCTACCCGGAACTATGAGCTGGATCCCCCTAGGTGAAAAGGTTCTACCTGGGTTAAGCTACGTAAAACAGCCTGAGCGAAGAGTACTTCTACCCGGAACTATGAGCTGGATCCCTCTAGGTGAAAAGGTTCTACCTGGGTTAAGCTATAAAAAAACAACCTGAGCAAATAGTACTTCTACCCGGAACTATGTGCTGGATCCCCCTGGGTGAAAAAGTTCTACCTGGGTTAAGCAACGAAAAGCAAGCCTGGGAAAAGAGTACTTCTAGCAGGAACTATGAGCTGGATCCCCCTAGGCGAAAAGGTTCTGTCTGGGTTAAGCTACGTAAAGCAAGCTTAGGCAAAAATTACTTCTACCCGAAAATATGAGCTGGATCCCCCTAAGCGAAAAGGCTCTACCTGGGTTAAGCTACATAAAACATCCTGAGCGAAAAGTACTTCTACCCGAAACTATGAGCTGGATCCCCCTAGGCGAAAAAGTTCTACCTGGGTTAATCTATGTAAAACAACGTGAGCGAAAAGTACTTCTATCCGGAACCATGTCTACCTGCGTTAATCTATGTAAAACAACCTGAGCGAAAAGTACTTCTACCCGGAACCATGAGCTGGATCCCCCTAGGTGAAAATGTTCTACCTGGGTTAAGCTACGTAAAACAGCCTGAGCGAAGAGTACTTCTACCCGGAACTATGAGCTGGATCCCCCTAGGTGAAAAGGTTCTACCTGGGTTAAGCTATATAAAACATCCTGAGCGAAGAGTACTTCTACCCGGAACTATGTGCTGGATCCCCCTAGGCGAAAAAGTTCTACCTGGTTAAGCAACGAAAAGCAAGCCTGGGCAAAGAGTACTTCTACCAGGAACTATGAGCTGGATCCCCCTAGGCGAAAAGGTTCTGTCTGGGTTAAGCTACCAAAATGATCTGTATGAACAATAGTGATGCATGCTGAAAATAAAAGAAAATGGAGATTTTGCGAAAACTTACCTTTGGTGACATTCGTCCTTTAGGAATCGACATTCTGCACTGCTTTGTTCCTGCTGCAAACAAAGAAAAAATGTGAGTTTTAAAAAGTGGTGGTCGATTTGTGGCCTTGATGTCTTTGGCAGCTTGGCTTTGTGCCCATCTTTTTTATGATGACTTCCTGAATACCACGGTTGGCCGCGTGGGACTTAACCTTCTCAACTTTATTTTTACTTTATGACATTTCACTTTCGACTTCTTTCCTCAACACTTTCAATTTCAGAGCATTGGGGGAACCTTTGGCTTTTCAAACTTTGCCAAAACGGTTAGCCACTTGAGACTTAACCTTTTCAACTTCATTTTGCCCTTGTAGGCACTTTCAATTTGATTTCATCCTTACAAGAGTTTTTGATTTTGAAGCATCGGCCGCCATGGCCAGTCGGGGTCAATTTGATGCCCATGCCGAGTCTGGGTGCCTTTTTTGCATATTAGCTTGTATCAAACTGGAGTCAGGTAAATCAGTCTTGCTATCCCTTCTTTGCCTTAGTTTCAAAACAGAGTTAGACCAAAAGGGATTCAAGGAAAAACAAACAGTAGAATGTAGAATGAATTTAGACAAGAGGTATCCCTTTCGGGGAAAGGAAAGAAGGACTTATCTGGAGTACATGCATATTTCAATGAACATGACATACTTTTTGGACTGGATGCATGATCTGTGTAAACTGTCTGACTCTCAGAAATTCATCAAAACTTTTGCCTCGAAACCGAGAAACAATGCCCAGGACTGTCAATACCAATGGCTGTGAAGATCCTCTTTTCGATCAGTAGTGCCCTTTGCGGGTTTTCACCAGCTAATCTCTCTCATTTCTCTTCTCACCATCGCCTTATAGTGCCCTTTGCGGGTTTTCACTAACAAGACTCTCTCATTATCATTTTCTCTGCTCTGCAACGCCCTACGATGGCTGTGAGGATTTTCACCAATAAGACTCTCTTATTTTATTTCTCTCATTTGGTTGTATCAGATCCAAGTAATTGTATCCTCCAATTCTTGAACATTCTCGTTGATTGATCGGAAGGACTTGAAAAGGATTTGGGTAAAAAAGATTTGGATTGAATTACAACTTTGGAACCTTTAAAGCGAAACCATCTTCGACCATCTGTAACAACTGCCCTAGTTTTATTTTCTTTTTTATTCTTTTTTTTTTTTGGAAATGTTGATTTTTATTTTGGTGTGACTGAACCCCAGAGAGAGGCTGCCTACGTATCCTTTCGGAATCAAGTCGAACGTAGTTCAATTCACTTTGTTTTGATTTTCTTTTGTTGTTGTTGTTTTTTCTTTTTTTTTCATTTTCTTTTCTCTCTTTTTTTCATAAAAACTTCTAGGATCCAAAGAGGGTAATCAAAGAAAAGTAACTGGCTCAAGAGGGTTTGCAAAGGTTTGATGGAGTTTGGGTAGCAAGAATAAAAGCCTTCGTCATCCCAATCAGAGAACATTAAAGATGCGTAAAAAGGGTCAAACATAATACCTTTTGGTAGTGTCTGTATAGACAGTTGTCTCGGAGACATTTCCTTCGATATCTCCCAAATACAACACTCCCTTTTGGCAGTAATCTTGTTACAATGTATGAACCATTCCAATCTGGAGCCAATTTTTCTTTGGCTTCTTCAATATGCTAGAGGATACGTCTTAGAACGAGTTGCCCCACTTCGAACTTTTCGGGCCGCACTTTCTTGTTGTAGGCACGGGCCATTCTTTGTTGGTACAACTGCTCGTGGAAAACTGCGGCCATACGTTTTTCATCAATCATAGTCAATTGTTCCAAGCCGGTTCTTGACCCAATCTTTATCCTTAATCTCAGTTTCAACAATGATCCGAAGAGAGGGAATTTCAACTTCTTCCGATTTCATTTGGACTTGGCTTAGGCCTAGTGTTCTAATTCTTTGTCTATTTTCTCACAAGCCTTATCTTTAACACATTCTGCTTCTTGATTCATTATTTCGAGATCTAACGGCATTTTAGGATCTGGGCATGAAGTCCGCAAGCATGTCATGTTATTAAAATCTGCACTAACAGAACTTCAAAAAGAGAATAAGAAAGGTGACAAGATTAAGAAAAGAGAACATTCCTAGACAATGAAATATTAATTTCATTTAATTGATTTTTTTTTGATTTTTTTTTTTATTTTGAATTTAAAAGATAGAAGGGTTTTCATCTGAAAGTAAGACAATAATGTAAAACATCCGGATTATACCCTGAAATAATCTGGACGTAGAAAGGATAACAAGACTGGCTACCGAGTCTCCCGTCTAATGGGGGACTTTCAGGTTTGGCGACCTTTTTTGCTTTTCTTCTGTCTCGGCAATGGATGCAATGGCTTTCAATGCCGGATCATATTCCTCATCTTCACGGATCATTCCATCTACTGGCTCATTGGTGTGAACATGCAAAGGATTGTCCACCATATTAAGGGCATCTTCATCCCTAAGCATTATTGCATTGACCTCGATGAGGTTTTCCACTGCTCTCTTAAGATTCCAACAGTCTTCCGTATCATGTCACACTGCTCTAGAGTGGTATTCACATCTAGCATTAGCCCGGTGCGAGGGGGACTCTAGGCTTGGCCGGTTCGGGGCCACTAGCTGCAACAGACCTAGCCTGACTAGCTTTTGGAACAAGCTCGAGTATGATTCACCAATAGGGGTGAACTGATTCTTTCTGAAAGGCTCTCTTGGGCAAGGATTGTATTGAGGATCATTTGGTTGGGGGATTATATGGAACTTAGTAAGAACGGGCATTTCTGAAAAGTGGATCTCGGTTTTGTGTATAATGCAGTGGCCGTATGTAAGGTTGCGCGTTCATCACTGTATAGGGAGGCGGTGCAACGACCTGTGATGTGGCTTTAAAGGTAGCATAACTCAAGATTCGACCCGTTTTTTTTTTAAACCATTTTCGATCATCTCCCCAATTTTGATAGCCTCGGCGAACAGATTACCCATAGCGGACATCGTGTTCTAGAAGTAGTCCGCCTCTTGGGCCTATTGGAAGACCGTAACCATTTCTGCTTCGTCCATATGAGTCTTTACGATGGCGGCTTGTTCGCGCCATTTGACAGCATATTCACGGAAACTTTTCGCCGTTTTCTTTGTCAAACTGGACACATAGTTCTCTTTTTTTTTTTGGATTTTCACTCTTGTTTTCTTTTTCTTTTTCCTTTTTTTTTTTGACTTTTGTTTTCTTTGTTATTTTTGTCACTCTTTTTTTTTCTTTTTTTTTCTCTTTTTTTCCCAGTTTATTTGATGCAATGATCGAATCTGATGGGGATTGCCTACGTATCATGACGCCGCATGAATCAGATCTTGCGTAGTTCAGGAAGATTGGGAATAAACTGGCCCATTTTTTATTTTTTTTATTTATAAAGACTTTTAAATATATTTTTTGAGTTTTTTTTTTCTTTTTATGGAATTTTGAATTTATTTTATTTTTTATTTTTAAAAAAAAAGGAATTCTAAAGAAGGAAGAAAATATTTTGGATTTTGATTTGAAGATTCTTTTTGTTCTTTTTTTTTTTTCAAATGAAAGGCTTCAGAAAAGAAGGAAAATATTTTTGGATTAAATTTTTTTTTTTTTGGATTTTCTAAGGAAAAGATTCTAGAGAGGGAATCAAAGAAAGGGAAACTATTTTTGAATTTTTTTTTTTTAATTGGGGCCGTAACCGATGAGGTTTACCTACGTATCTCATATTCGGTGAGAATCAGACCCGCGTAGTTCGGTAAAATGAGGAATAAAGTAAAATAAACTAACTCTTTTTTTTACTCATATATAAATAATCTCATAAAAGCTGCTAACAAGTATAATATTTCAGATTTTTTTTTTTTTGAAATTTTATTTTTTTGTTGAAAGAAAACTTCTAAAGAAAGATTATTTTTTTATTTTGATTTTCTTTTTTTTTTTAGAATCTTCGAAATAAATACTTTTTAAAAAAAAAAAAAAAAAATTATTTTCATCTTTTTTTTGTAAAATTTAAAAAGACAGAAAGTATTTTTTTGGATTTTGTTTTTTTGTTTTTTTGTTTTTAAATTTTGGGAGAAAGACTTTTTTTTTCTTTTAAAAAGGAAGAAAATATTTTTTGGAATTTTGGATTTGACGTCTCAAAGAAAGACTTCTATAGAAGGAATTAAAGAAAAAATAGTTTTTTTGGATTTTTGAAAATTTAGGGCCGGAACCGATGAGATTTGTCTACGTATCTCACATCCGGTGAGAGTCAGACCCGCGTAGTTCGGTAAAAACCGACTATGTTCTTTTTTTTGATTTTTTTGAAAAATTAATCTTTAAAAAACCGTATGCACTAGACCACATCATTTTTTCTATGTTTGTTCAACTGATTTATGCTAAAGTCGGTCGACATGCTAGCCTCCCAAATAATGCAACAAGTAGCACATAACATGACATAATGGTCTCAACAAGGTACCTGTCCTAAAACAGAACTCGACCCTTGTGTCGAACGCTGCTAAGTCAAATGCACATGATGCAAATAAAGCGTAGCCTACTAGGGATATTCATTGCTTGTGGCTTGTTCTTCTAAGTTTCTAAATCCTAAAGGAGATAGTATCTAGACCTGGCTTACCCGGGGCAGACAACCCGAGCCGAGGAGCGTCAAGCGTCACCAGTAGTAGAACAACACTGGCTAGCTAACGGCTCTCCCGCCTAAGCATGTGTGACTAAATCCTTCACCAGAAGCTGGTATCTCAAGACAGAAATTTTGTGATGCTGGTAGGCAAACACAACATAACTAACTATAAGAAGACTCAGAGGGGTGCGAGAGGATACAATTTATATGTACAGTTCAACAATATCAAAACGGAAAAAAGTGGACAAGTAACACTTTAGGCCCAAATAAATCACAATATATACAAAAATTAATAAAGCCAAACAAAGTCAATATACAAGCTCGAATTCTTGAGAATTCCCCAGCAAAGTCGCCAGAGCTGTCACACCTCTTTTATGCCCCCCAAAATGATAATGTGTATTATGGATGGTGGGTTAAAGAGTTTCTCCAATTAAAGTGACAAACTTGAATAGAGATTATTTTATTTACAGAGTCGCCACGTGGAATTGATTTTTGGGTGTTCCAAGTCACCTTTTGTTTGAATCCCTAGTCAAAGGAAGATTTGACTCTTTTATTATTGGTCTACAAAAATAAAGTCCGGATAAGAAATTCTGTTGACCGAGGAGAAGGTGTAAGGCATTCCCCGAGTCCCGTGGTTCTAGCACGGTCGCTTTATTGACTACAACTTGGCTTAAGTTAATTTTGAATAAACTGTGATTTATTTATTTTCATGTTTTATCTATCCGCTTTTAATTATTAAAATATAAAATTATCTTTGAAACAAATCACGTGTGTGAATCCGTTTTGTTTATTGTGCCAAAATCATGTTACGCGTACGTGTACACAATTAATAACATTTTATTATATAAGATTATTTTTGCCCAAAGTTGCGCGAACGCATAATTCTGTTTTAATTTTGAAAATCTCAATTATGTCATACGAACGTATGCATAATCACGATGATAGATTTATTAATACTAGCGATTATTATGAATTATTTTTCCTAAACTAATTTTGAGATTATTATGAGGCATGAGAATTATGGAGCAATGACTGTGGATAAGACGCGTATGATCAGCTCTTGATACATTAACAAGTTCAATTATCTTACTAAAGCTAGGAAGATTCGAACGATTTATTAATTTATAAGGAATGGGCTAACTAATATGATTTGTTACTACTCTATGCCATAATAATAATCCCTTTAACCCAAATGCTTTCATGACCAAACAATATTATCTTTATTCCCAGTTTTAACTCCAACGAAAAGAAATCAACCAAACCGATTTATAACATCTGTTAATTCAACTTAACCAAACGGACAACTTACATCAATAATGAATCCGTATAAACCATATCTAACATGAAACAAGATAATATGACAATTAATGAGAGCAAACAACCACTTAAAATTTCATATTGATTCTACAGTTAAACAAGAAAATATCACAAATGGAAGGCTCAAAATATTAGTATCACGTAAGCAGTAAAACAGAAACAAGCGAAATCAAACAAAACAATTCAAACACCCACGACACAAGATCTGAAAATTAGAAGATAAGTAAAGTTATAGTATGACCTTTTAGTAGCAACTTTCTTTATTTTAAACATGAAGAAACTCCATTGAAGGTCAGATTTTTGAATCAACGATCAAAACAACTGGCCAGAAAACTTGAGCTAAATATACGGGGATCTCAAACCAAGATCGTAGCTCGAACGACGGCGACGAACTCTACTCGATTGGAACGGAATACCACCACTACCGACCTGGACGATGACTATTTTCGTGACTAGTTTTAATGACTGTTTGGGGATTATCGGCAGCTGTGTATTGTGTTTTCATCCTCTCATTTTTGAAGGAGGAGGAGTTTTTATCTATGGATGCTGTGATTTTTTGTTTGAGGAAGAAGAAAGAGTCTTCTTTTGGGGGTGCGGCTGTTTATTTTTTAGGTTAAGGGGAGGGGGTCCGTTCGTTTTTTTTTTTTTTTCTTTGTGTTATGTATGTGTTTTAATGGCTGAAAATAGGGTATAAGGTTTGTGAGTGGGGGACAAAGCATATGGGACAAGCATAGGGGACAAAGCATGGGGGCAAGTATGGGCGGACAAGCATGGGGACAAAAAAAAGTTGAGTGGGGACACGCCTGGGAAGCGGTTAATATTCAAGCACAGTAAAAAATTAGTTGCTCACATAAATCAAATGAAATTTAATCATGTCCTTTACAGATATATTTGTATATACATTTCATAACTTTAATATCTGAGCAAACTTCGACATTTATATGACAATTATATTTGCACAACAGATAAGGATTGTAAGGAACAACCCACGAGTCTGTTCTCAAGAAATTGCTCCCTTACTTTCACAAATTTGTCAGTGTTTCGTCTTCTATAAATTGGGTATGAGTCCTTTCCTTTTCTCGTATCGTCGGCGAAGCTCTTTGGATACTTAAATTTGCGTTCTCTTTTTTTATTCATACATGAATTTGTAGGATTCAAATAACCACAAGGCTCATGCATCATATGTTTAATAACAAGCTTATGCAAGTAAGAGTTTGCATCAGGATCAGGTAGCTCGGCAGAGACAAACTTGTCATAAGCTTTAGGTGTCAATAATTTATAGTCATCAGTAAGTATATGTTACATCCCACATTTTTGTACGTTAGCTTTGTCGTAAGATAATTGACATAAGTTCAAGGACAAGATTATTTTTTGAGGCTATAAGTCTTTATGCTATTTATAACAAGTGATAAATAAGTGTCATAAAGGTCAGAGGGTAAATGAGTTGAAAAAAATGAGTTTCGTCTAAGTTTGACATTTGGAATAAATGAGTGCACCAAAAAGCGATCAAAGATAAAAAAAACTATTCTTAAGATGTGAAAAAGGAGACTCAATCTTCTCAAAAGCTCTCCTATTTCTCTCCCCCCATACTATTCACATGAGAGCTAACGGGGCGAACTTCCATGCCTTTTGCTTTCTTCTTCTACGAAAATCGGCTCAGCTATATAACATTTCCTTTACAGTGCTTGGCATCACCATTGAACACCAAAAAGATTCAGGATTGCCCTCCACAAAGCAGAGGACACAGGGCAATGCAACAAAAGGTGATCAACTTCTTCCCCTGAGCTTTTACACATGTAGCACTAACTAACAAGTGTAATTCCTCTCTTTCAGAGATTTTCAGCAGTCAAGATCACTCCCCTTGCCGCTAGCCATGCAAAAAAGCACACCTTCGTGAGCGCCCTAGGAATCCAGATCGAGGAGTATGGAAAAATGGTCTCCTCTCTCACCAAAATACTCTGGTAAAAGGACTTTACGGTGAACAAACCATCGCCACGCAAGCCCCATCTCCAAGAGTCGCAAGATGGCTGGGGCTTGTCTTGCCCATATAGCAGTGCCAACAAATCTTGGAGCTCCGCAATCTCCCAATCTTGCATGTTCCTTCTGAATGAGGTCCCATACTACCCCCTTCATGCTCCTTACGAATCTGTTGGACCATCAGTTCCTTCTGGTTTGAAACTCTGAAGACGTGGGGGAAGGAGACTCTCAGAGTATCCTATCCACACCACTTATGATTCCAAAAGCTGATTCTCCTTCCATCTCCCATCTTGTAAGTGATGTTGCCACTGAATGCTTCCCAATTCTTCATGATTCTCCTCCACATGCCACACCCGAAAGGTGTTATGATTGCCTTGGTCCTCCAACCCCCTTCCGTGGAATCATATTTTTCTACTATGACCTCCCTCCATAGAGCATGCTCTTCTACCCCGAATCTCCAAAGCCACTTCCCCATTAAATCTCTGTTAAATACCCTAAGATATTTCACTCCAAGTCTACCCCACTTCTTTGGGGAAGTGACTGTCTGCCAATTCACTAGAAGAAACTTTCTAGTTCCATCCGCCGCATCCCAAAGAAAATTCCTTTAAAGCCGCTCCAGTTTTTCTGTGATGCTCACTGGTGCTTGCAACAGGGATAAGTAATAGGTGGGCATACTCGATAAAGTGCTTTTGATAAGCACTTCCTTATCGCTTTTTGACAAATACCGTTTCTGTCAGCCTGCTAATCTTTTTTCAACCCGCTCGATCACTGGATTTCAAATCGTAGTATCCTTATATGAAGCGCCCAATGGGAGGCCCAGGTAAGTAGTGGGAAGGGAGCCCACCTTGCATCTGAGAACATAAGACAAGGCATCAATATTAGCAACCTCACCTACCGGGAAAATCTTACACTTGCCGACGTTAATTTTGAGTCCTGATACTAACTGAAACCACTACAGGACCTGCTTCAGGTTGGTCAACCGATCCATATCGTCATCACAGAAAACCAGTGTG